>NC_060189.1:46763402-47063402 GCF_021184085.1 Oncorhynchus gorbuscha | reverse complement strand
GCTAACCAAGCTGTCAAGTAGCTTAAGAGGATCTACTTGCTCTCCCTCAAAAGCCTTGATGGCCAACTGTACCTGACCCAGCACTGACTTCAAAAAAGTCATGTACAATATGTTTTGAGGATCACTGTACATGGAGTATAAAACCTAGCCATGTAGCAGTGTTCTCTGGACTTGGTGACTGCGAAATGCAGCGTGGCACACACCTTGGTTATCTGTAAAGGTTTCTCCCCACAGTTGATGGTCTCATATATGGCCTTGTAGGCCTCTCTGCGCTTTGGAGACACTGAAAACCAGTTATAAGTCTCTCGTACCAAGTACTCCACACTACGGGGGATGGTGTCATTGGAAGCATGACTTACAGCAAGCTGCAGACCAGATATTTGATGCCATAGTCCTCCTTCAGCACTTTATGGACCCCATTGTTAATCCCCGTCATAACAGAGGCATTGTCAGTCCCTATCCCCAGGAGTTTCTCTTTCCCGAGGAAAGCCACAACAGCACGGGCTATATATTTGGCATCTCCTCCGTCCAACTCAACAAGCCCCAGAAATATTGATACAATTGTCTGTTTGGTGTCGCTAAAGTACCTTATCACAGCCCTCAGGTACTTAGAAACGCTTACATCTGTGGACTCATCGAGGAGGAGGCTGAAACACTGGTCACCCACATCTGCGACCAACTTTTTCAGAAAGTATGGTGCTAGAACACCATTAATCATTTCTGTGCATTTTGAAGTGGATAGCAACAGTGGAGTCTGAGAAAGCAGCTCTACATGCTTCTACAATGTAATCACTCAATGTGATTCCCACTCCTTTCTGTAATTTTGAGTGAACAGTTTAGACTGAGACATGATGAGCTAGCCAGCTAGATGTTTAGCTTATGTCACAGAGAGGCACACACACAGTGGACAAGGTGAGTAAGTGACTGAGGCTGTGTGAGTCAAATGCAGTGATTTATTTTTGTGCAGTGATTTATTTTAGACAAAGAACATTTTACATATTCATCCCGCCCTGTAGACCAGGGCGGGATCAGCCAGCGGCGGCTTCCCGCATGCGCGATTCATTTGCAGTCTGGATGCGGAGGGGTGAACGCCTCCTGCTCTGACTGCAGCTGGGAGGGACTGCTGCGTGAGGACTGGGCCGACTGAGTGCTTTGGGATGGGATGGGATGGGATGGGGGCCCCCGGGCAGCACCCGCTGCTCGTTGAGAAGAGTAAGAAGGATACGTGCTTTCACGTCAGAGTCTCCAACAGTCTCCAATAACATCAGAGGAAGTCGCTAGATTTATCGCTAGTTGATTTTTGAAAATGTGTCGCTAGAGGGTTCTGAATGCTCGCTAAGTTGGCAACACTGGACGAGACGCCTTTATTTAACCAGGTAGGCCAGTTGAGAACAAGTTCTCATTTACAACTGTGACCTGGTCAAGATAGGGCAAAGCAGTGTGACAAAAACAACAACAACACAGAGTTACACATGGGATAAACAAAAGTACAGTCAATTGATAAAGGAGGTAAGGCAATAAATAGGCCATAGTAGCGAAGTAATTACAATTCAGCAAATGAACACTGGAGTGATAGATGTGCAGATGATGATAACTGACTTGCCTCGTTAAATAAAGGTTAAATAATTATTTTAAATATTGTTTTATTAAATCAGATTTCCCACCAATGCTCCTTATAGGACACATCACTACACTCTATGCTCCTCTGTAAACTGGTCATCTCTGTAGACCCGTCACAAGACCCACTGGTTGATGCTGATTTATAAAACCCTCTTTGGCCTCACTCCCCCCTATCTGAGATACCAACTGCAGCCCTCATCCTCCACATACAACACCCGTTCTGACAGTCACATTCTGTTAAAGGTCCCCAAAGCACACACATCCCTGGGTCGCTCCTCTTTTCAATTCGCTGCAGCCGGCGACTGGAACGAGCTGCAACAAACACTCAAACAGGACAGTTTGATTTCAATCTCTTCATTCAAAGACTCAATCACGGACACTCTTACTGACAGTTGTGGCTGCTTTGTGTGATGTATTGCTGTCTCTACCTTCTTGCCCTTTGTGCTGTTGTCGGTGCCCAATAATGTTTGTACCATGTTTTGTGCTGCTACCATGTTGTGCTGCTACCATGTTGTTGTCATGTTGTGTTGCTACCATGCTGTGTTGTCGTGTGTTGTTGCCTTACTATGTTGTTGTCTTAGGCCTCTCTTTATGTGGTGTTGTCTCTCTTGTCGTGATGTGTGTTTTGTCCTATATTTATATTTGATTTATTTTTTGCTTTTGAATCCCTTCCCCCGCAGGAGGCCTTTTGCCTTTTGGTAGTCTGTCATTGTAAATAAGAATTTGTTCTTAATTGAATTGCCTAGTTAAATAAAGGTTAAATACAAATACAATAAATACATAGAACGGCTGCGGGTCCCCGAGGAGAGGTTTGAGAACCACTGCTTTAAACCACTACTCAAACGCCAGCCTGAGGCAAGGAAAACATGGGCACTTGCCCAATTCTTTTCTCCTCGACTCCTTGCCTCATGTCCTCTCCCCTTGCCTCCTCTAATCCCATTGGAGGCGAGGGTCCGAGGTGAAGGTCCTTGGATCCTCTCCACCGATGCGGTTTAAGAACCTTGTGAGGAGAGAGAGGACGCAAGGCATCAAGAAAACACTCATTGAGAAAGAGCCCTGGTCCAGCTTGCTCTGAGAAACTGAAACCAGCAAGGCTCCAGTGGTGAAATGGTTCCACTTGGGCAGCACTGACAAAAGTATCATATCTGGCTCCGAGACTGTAGAGAGGGAGTGATCAGTAGGGTGACATCTGGTGCTGTGTGTGATTGAGAGAGCAGTGTCTGATGGCACCTAAAACAGTTTGGCCTCTCTCACGTTCTCTTTCCTTCCGTTCTGAGGTACTTTATGAGAGGAAGACGAGTCATTGGTGGTTGTTATTCTCTTCCTCACACCTCCATGGGTGAAAGGTGATACACGGTCATGCTGAGCTCATCCTGCCGGTCACCCCCACACACCAGCTTTGCTGTGAAAGAAATGTGGGATGGGATGTAGACAGACAAAACGGACGGAGGAGAGAGG
This sequence comes from Oncorhynchus gorbuscha, assembly GCF_021184085.1. Taxonomy (NCBI): domain Eukaryota; kingdom Metazoa; phylum Chordata; class Actinopteri; order Salmoniformes; family Salmonidae; genus Oncorhynchus; species Oncorhynchus gorbuscha. Next base: position 47,060,324 of record NC_060189.1, on the reverse strand, counting down.
GGAGAGGAGAGAAAAAGAGGCAGAGTGGCTGGGGGGGGAGAGTTATTTCTTAATGAGACCACTGATGCTTATAAAGACAGTCTACGTATTATGGCGAGAGTTTTTAGGCTGTGCATGCAAAACCTTGCTTCCGGGGTCCCAACCTCACATCTCCTCCAATGAGCTTTGAGAGGGAGCTGAGAAATCGAGGGAAGGATGGAGTAGGAAATCATTAAGCATAGAGTTTACTGTACACTATAAACATTGAAATCTAAGCAAACCTAAATATCTTATATTGAGTGATAATTCACCTAAATGTTTTCTTTTTTTCTTACCAAGCTAAATTATCTAACGTCAGTGGCATATTTTTTGGTTAAAATAAGCAAGACTAAGCATTAAGCATATAAGTCACTTATCTTATTTCAAGATTATTTTCAATATATTTTGTCTTAAGGTAAAATATCAAAATATCTTGAAATTGTCACGCCCTGACCGTAGATTGCTTTGTTTGTTTCTATTTTTAGTTTGGTCAGGGTGTGATGTAGGTGGGTATTCTATGTTGTAGGTCTAGGTTTTCTGTTTCTAAGTGTTTGGCCTGGTATGGTTCCCAATCAGAGGCGGCTGTCTATCGTTATCTCTGATTGAGAGCCATACTTAGGTAGCCTGTTTTCCCATTTTGAGTTGTGGGTGATTATTTTCCGTTTAAGTGTTTTGCACCATACGGGACTGTTTGGGTTTTCATTTATTCTCTTGTTCTTTTGTATTCATTCTTGATTAAATGGTATTATGGATACGTACCACGCTGCATTTTGGTCCTCCTCTCTTTCCACCAACGAAAACCGTTACAGAAATATGATAAATTACTTGTATTAAGCCTTAGTTTTGCTTATTTTAACCTAACAATCTGCCTTTTTTAGGTTCAAATAAGCACAATTATCGGCCAATAATGTTAGATAATTTAGCTTGGTAAGAACAAAAACACATTTTAAGTGAATTATTACTCAATATATAGATATTTAGGCTTGCTTAGATTTTCACGTTTTGCAGTATAGGAAGAGCGAGGTTAAGAACAATATCAACCATGCAATGGATGCCTCATCTTTCCTTTCCTTCTCCGTTTTGGATCAATATTACAAACCTAATAGAGCCCGACTTACTCTTCTCCCCTGCACTCACCTCAGAATGTTGAACAAATACATTATTCATTGACTGGTATAAGAAGTAAAGTAATTAGACATTTTGTTATGCAGGTGAAGGAGGACCCAAACGCGACTTAACAGAAACAGAGTTTATTAATGCTCAAAACCGAATAACTGAAATCCTCTAGATAGTAGAGGGGAAAACAACTGGAGAAGCGGCCACAGACTGCAGGTCGCTTCGGGTAGGCGCAGGCCGTAGTCAACTGAGACACCTGCTCACACGCAGCGTCAGAAGAAGGCACAAAACACGACAGGACAGGGTGATACACAATCACGGCAAAAAACACGACAGGACAGGGCGAAACGCAATTACAGCATGGAATACAAAACAAGGAACCGACGGAACAGGAACGGATCACAAAGGAATAAATAGGGAGTCTAATCAGGGGAAAGGATCGGGAACAGGTGTGGAAAGACTAAATGATGATTAGGGGAATAGGAACAGCTGGGAGCAGGAACGGAACGACAGAGAGAAGAGAGAGCGAGAGAGTGAGAGAGGGAGGGGAGAGAGAAGGATAGAACCAAACAAGACCAGCAGAGGGAAACGAATAGCATGGGGAGCACAGGGACAAGACATGACAATGAATGACAAACATGACAGTACCCCCCCACTCACCGAGCGCCTCCTGGCGCACTCGAGGAGGAATCCTGGCGGCAACGGAGGAAATCATCGATGAGCGAACGGTCCAGCACGTCCCGAGACGGAACCCAACTCCTCTCCTCAGGACCGTAACCCTCCCAATCCACTAGGTATTGGTGACCCCGTCCCCGAGAACGCATGTCCATAATTTTATGTACCTTGTAAATAGGTGCGCTCTCGACAAGGACGGGAGGGGGAGGGAAGACGAACGGGGTGCGAAGAAAGGGCTTAACACAGGAGACATGGAAGACAGGATGGACGCGACGAAGATGTCGCGGAAGAAGCAGTCGCACAGCGACAGGATTGACGACCTGGGAGACACGGAACGGACCAATGAACCGCGGAGTCAACTTACGAGAAGCTGTCGTAAGAGGAAGGTTGCGAGTGGAAAGCCACACTCTCTGGCCGCAACAATACCTTGGACTCTTAATCCTGCGTTTATTGGCGGCTCTCACCGTCTGTGCCCTGTAACGGCAAAGTGCAGACCTCACCCTCCTCCAGGTGCGCTCACAACGTTGGACAAACGCTTGAGCGGAGGAACGCTGGACTCGGCAAGCTGGGATGAGAACAGAGGAGGCTGGTAACCCAGACTACTCTGAAACGGAGATAACCCGGTAGCAGACGAAGGAAGCGAATTGTGAGCGTATTCTGCCCAGGGGAGCTGTTCTGCCCAAGACGCAGGGTTCCTGAAAGAAAGGCTGCGTAGTATGCGACCAATCGTCTGATTGGCCCTCTGCTTGACCGTTAGACTGGGGATGAAACCCGGAAGAGAGACTGACGGACGCACCAATCAAACGACAGAACTCCCTCCAAAACTGTGACGTGAATTGCGGACCTCTGTCTGAAACGGCGTCTAACGGGAGGCCATGAATTCTGAATACATTCTCAATAATGATTTGTGCCGTCTCCTTAGCGGAAGGAAGTTTAGCGAGGGGAATGAAATGTGCCGCCTTAGAGAACCTATCGACAACCGTCAGAATCACAGTCTTCCCCGCAGACAAAGGCAGACCGGTAATGAAGTCTAAGGCAATGTGAGACCATGGTCGAGAAGGAATGGGGAGCGGTCTGAGACGACCGGCAGGAGGAGAGTTACCCGACTTAGTCTGCGCGCAGTCCGAACAGGCAGCCACGAAACGGCGCGTGTCACGCTCCTGAGTCGGCCACCAAAAGCGCTGGCGAATAGACGCAAGAGTGCCTCGAACACCGGGATGACCCGCTAACTTGGCAGAGTGAGCCCACTGAAGAACAGCCAGACGAGTGGAAACAGGAACGAAAAGGAGGTTACTAGGACAAGCGCGCGGCGACGCAGTGTGCGTGAGTGCTTGCTTAACCTGTCTTTCAATTCCCCAGACTGTTAACCCGACAACACGCCCATAAGGAAGAATCCCCTCGGGATCAGTAGAAGCCACAGAAGAACTAAACAGACGGGATAAGGCATCAGGCTTGGTGTTCTTGCTACCCGGACGGTAAGAAATCACAAACTCGAAACGAGCGAAAAACAACGCCCAACGAGCTTGACGGGCATTAAGTCGTTTGGCAGAACGGATGTACTCAAGGTTCTTATGGTCTGTCCAAACGACAAAAGGAACGGTCGCCCCCTCCAACCACTGTCGCCATTCGCCTAGGGCTAAGCGGATGGCGAGCAGTTCACGGTTACCCACATCATAGTTGCGCTCAGATGGCGACAGGCGATGAGAAAAATAAGCGCAAGGATGAACCTTATCGTCAGACTGGGAGCGCTGGGATAGAATGGCTCCCACGCCTACCTCTGAAGCGTCAACCTCGACAATGAATTGTCTAGTGACGTCAGGAGTAACGAGGATAGGAGCGGACGTAAAACGTTCTTTTAGAAGATCAAAAGCTCCCTGGGCGGAACCGGACCACTTAAAACACGTCTTGACAGAAGTAAGAGCTGTGAGAGGGCAGCAACTTGACCGAAATTACGAATGAAACGCCGATAGAAATTAGCGAAACCTAAGAAGCGCTGCAACTCGACACGTGACCTTGGAACGGGCCAATCACTGACAGCTTGGACCTTAGCGGAATCCATCTGAATGCCTTCAGCGGAAATAACGGAACCGAGAAAAGTAACGGAGGAGACATGAAAAGAGCACTTCTCAGCCTTAACGTAGAGACAATTCTCTAAAAGGCGCTGTAGAACACGTCGAACGTGCTGAACATGAATCTCGAGTGACGGAGAAAAAATCAGGATATCGTCAAGATAGACAAAAACAAAAATGTTCAGCATGTCTCTCAGAACATCATTAACTAATGCCTGAAAAACAGCTGGCGCATTGGCGAGACCGAACGGCAGAACCCGGTACTCAAAATGCCCTAACGGAGTATTAAACGCCGTTTTCCACTCGTCCCCCTCTCTGATGCGCACGAGATGGTAAGCGTTACGAAGGTCCAACTTAGTAAAGCACCTGGCTCCCTGCAGAATCTCGAAGGCTGATGACATAAGGGGAAGCGGATAACGATTCTTAACCGTTATGTCATTCAGCCCTCGATAATCCACGCAGGGCGCAGAGTACCGTCCTTCTTCTTAACAAAAAAGAACCCCGCCCCGGCCGGAGAGGAAGAAGGCACTATGGTACCGGCGTCAAGAGACACAGACAAATAATCCTCGAGAGCCTTACGTTCGGGAGCCGACAGAGAGTATAGTCTACCTCGAGGAGGAGTGGTCCCCGGAAGGAGATCAATACTACAATCATACGACCGGTGAGGAGGAAGGGAGTTGGCTCGGGACCGACTGAAGACCGTGCGCAGATCATGATATTCCTCCGGCACTCCTGTCAAATCGCCAGGTTCCTCCTGAGAAGTAGGGACAGAAGAAATGGGAGGGATGGCAGACATTAAACACTTCACATGACAAGAAACGTTCCAGGATAGGATAGAATTACTAGACCAATTAATAGAAGGATTATGACATACAAGCCAGGGGTGACCCAAAACAACAGGTGTAAACGGTGAACGGAAAATCAAAAAAGACATAGTCTCACTGTGGTTACCAGATACTGTGAGAGTTAAAGGTAGTGTCTCAAATTTGATACTGGGAAGATGACTACCATCTAAGGCAAACATGGGCGTAGGCCTGTCTAACGGTCTGAAAGGAATGTTATGTTTCCGAGCCCATGCTTCGTCCATGAAACAACCCTCAGCCCCAGAGTCAATCAAAGCACTGCATGTAGCACCCGAACCGGTCCAGCGTAGATGGACCGACATAGTAGTACAAGATCTAGATGAAGGGACCTGAGTAGTAGCGCTCACCAGTAGCCCTCCGCTTACTGATGGGCTCTGGCCTCTTACTGGACATGAAATAACAAAATGTCCAGCAACTCCGCAATAGAGGCACAGGCGGTTGGTGATCCTCTGTTCCCTCTCCTTATTCGAGATGCGAATCCCTCCCAGCTGCATGGGCTCAGTCTCAAAGCCAGAGGGAGATGGTTGCGATGCGGAGCAGGGAAACACCGTTGATGCGAGCTCTCTTCCACGAGCCCGGTGACGAAGATCTACCCGTCGTTCTATGCGGATGGCGAGAGCAATCAAGGAGTCCACATCTGAAGGAACCTCCCGGGAGAGAATCTCATCCTTAACCACTGCGTGGAGTCCCTCCAGAAAACGAGCGAGCAGCGCCGGCTCGTTCCACTCACTAGAGGCAGCAAGAGTGCGAAACTCAATGGAATAATCCGTTATGGACCGTTCACCTTGGCATAAGGAAGCCAGGGCCCTAGAAGCCTCCTCACCAAAAACTGAACGGTCAAAAACCCGAATCATCTCCTCTTTAAAGTTCTGGAATCTGTTAGAGCAATCAGCCCTTGCCTCCCAGATAGCTGTGCCCCATTCTCGAGCCCGGCCAGTAAGGAGTGAAATGACGAAAGCAACCCGAGCTCTCTCTCTAGAGTATGTGTGGGGTTGGAGAGAGAACACAATCTCACACTGCGTGAGAAAGGAGCGGCACTCAGTGGGCTGCCCGGAGTAGCAAGGTGGGTTATTAACCCTGGGTTCAGGAGGCTCGGCAGGCCAGGGAGTAACAGGTGGCACGAGACGTAGACTCTGGAACTGTCCAGAGAGGTCGGAAACCTGAGCGGCCAGGTTCTCCACGGCATGGCGAGCAGCAGACAATTCCTGCTCGTGTCTGCCGAGCATGGCTCCTTGGATCTCGACGACAGTGTAACGAGCGTCTGAAGTCGCTGGGTCCATTCTTTGGTCGGTTCCTTCTGTTATGCAGGTGAAGGAGGACCCAAACGCGACTTAACAGAAACAGAGTTTATTAATGCTCAAAACCGAATAACTGAAATCCTCTAGATAGTAGAGGGGAAAACAACTGGAGAAGCGGCCACAGACTGCAGGTCGCTTCGGGTAGGCGCAGGCCGTAGTCAACTGAGACACCTGCTCACACGCAGCGTCAGAAGAAGGCACAAAACACGACAGGACAGGGTGATACACAATCACGGCAAAAAACACGACAGGACAGGGCGAAACGCAATTACAGCATGGAATACAAAACAAGGAACCGACGGAACAGGAACGGATCACAAAGGAATAAATAGGGAGTCTAATCAGGGGAAAGGATCGGGAACAGGTGTGGAAAGACTAAATGATGATTAGGGGAATAGGAACAGCTGGGAGCAGGAACGGAACGACAGAGAGAAGAGAGAGCGAGAGAGTGAGAGAGGGAGGGGGAGAGAGAAGGATAGAACCAAACAAGACCAGCAGAGGGAAACGAATAGCATGGGGAGCACAGGGACAAGACATGACAATGAATGACAAACATGACACATTTATCTCACAAATAATATCGGACCCTCTACTGTGCTGGTGACCTTGCTTAGAAATGTATGCCATTTCAGACTTGCCTCGATTGGCTATGGCAAAAGAGCAAAATGTATTCTCATAGCAAAATGAGCAGAGGAATGGATTTTTCTCTTCACGAGTATAAGATGTCAATGGGTTTTGGGAGCGCTGGTTGATTAATCGCCAAGGTTATAACTTAGGAAGTCTTTCAGAAGGGCAAAGTCAAACGCTTATATCTATTCTCGTTGAGTATACTAAGGAATATATCCTCAAAGTGGCAGCCCGCTAAATATTTTAAGATCAATTGATGCTTAATCTTCAGTGTTTGTTGTATCAAAGTTAGCCTTTTCACTGCCCGTGTTAAATTGTGTGATTATTCCTTCTCTCTCTCTCCACTCCTTCTCTTCCTCCTCTTTTTGACTCCCCTCCTCTACCTCCTCCTACACCTTCCTCCTCCTACCCCTCTCAGGCCATCATGGCCCAGCTGCCTCAGGAGGAGAAGGCGAAGATCGCCGAGCAGGTGGAGAGCTTCCGGCAGGAGAAGTGCAAGCTGGATGCCGAAGTGGCCAAGTGGGACGACAATGGCAACGACATCATCGTCCTTGCCAAGCAGATGTGCATGATCATGATGGAGATGACGGACTTCACCAGGTGCAGTTACAATGTGGCTAAAGATAACCTAGTTGAAGTGACTGGTATTCCTTATGAATGTCAATGTAATAGTAATAATAATAATAATGTAGAATTACTAGAATGGGTGTCACCATTCAAGTCAACAGGTTTGTTATGGGTGGACCAGTGGCCATTTGCAAATGATGCATAACAATACCATGTCAGCTATATTTGAGTGTGCCCGTAAATCATTCATTAAGTCTTGCAATGGAAACCGTTTACCATTGAAGTACCAAACGGAAGCAAACAGAACGAAACCCGGGAGGGACCTACATGAATTCAATAGAAACTCTAGTTCGTTGAAAAACATTTTCCGTTTGGAGTAAACAGTTTCTGTTGCTAAAAGGTTTTGCAACAGACTCGGGAAAATGAATACCTGGGGTAAAACAAGATGGCAGCCTGGCAACAGTAAATTAATGTTTGGTTTGGCTCAATAGAATTGGTTTATTATGTAGGATAGGATAGGATGAACTTTAATGTCCGAAGGGGAAAATTGTCCTAAACACACAGTACTGCTGTATACAAAAATACACACATGTACATTAGACATAATACATACATTGCACGTTGCCCTTATCATCATACACTTCTCATATAGCCACATACATAATACTTTGCATATTCCCTTATTCTGTCAGTGGCATACAGCTCAGCTTTGCATATTGCCGTTTAGGTATTTGATGGACATGGGAATGAAGGTGTGCTTATAACTGTACCTGTAGGAGCCCAATAGTGTCTGCCTGAGGGGAGGAGCTGATACCAGAGTGAAGTACATGGGAGGGATCTGAAATGTATTTTCTGCACTTGTCTGATAAACGGTCTGTTCAGAAATAGTCTGTAGGGAGGGATGTTGCCTCACACCCATGACCTTCATTGGCGGTTTGTATCAGACGGGCAATTTGAGATTCGAGTTGAACTGATAAATTGCCAAACCAGACTGTAGTTATATGTACATTATCCTAAAACAAAATATAAATGCAACATGCAACAATTTCTAAGATTTTACTGAGTTACAGTTCATATAATGAAATCTGTCCATTGAAATAAATTAATTAGGCCCTAATCTATGGATTTCACATGACTGGTAATAAAGATACTGTATGCATCTGTTGGTCACAGATACCTTATGTAAAAAAAAAAGGTAGGAGGCGTGGATCAGGAAACCAGTCCCTATCTGGTGAGCCCACCATTCACCTCATGCAGCGTGACACGTCTCCTTCGCACAGTCGTTCAGGCTGTCGTGGAATGTTGTTCTCTTCAATGGTGATGCGAAGTGTGAAATGTCTGTTAAGTATGCAGGCCATGGAAGAACTGGAACATTTTCAGCATTCAGGATTTGTGTGCAGATCCTTGCGACATGGGGCCGTGCATGGGGCCGTGCTGGAACATGAGGTGATGGCGGCTGATGAATGACACGACAATGGGCCTCAAGATGTCATCGTGGTATCTCTGTGCATTCAAATTGCCATCGATAAAATTGTGTTCGTTGTCCGTAGTTTATACCTTCCCATACCATAATCCCACCGCCACCATGGGGCACTCTGTTCACAAAGTTGACATCAGCAAACCGCTTGCTGACACGACGCCATACACATTGTCTGCAGTTGTGAGGCCAGTTGGATATACTGCCAAATTCTCTAAAATTACATTTCTCTAAAACTACATTGGAGTTGGCTTATGGTAGAGAAATGAACATTCAATCTCAGGCAACAGCTTTGGTGGGCATTCCTGCAATCAGCATGCCAATTGCACGCGCCCTCAAAACTTGAGACATCTGTGCCATTGTGTTGTGTGACAAAACTGAACATTTAGTGTGGCCTTTTATTGTCACCAAAACAAGGTGCACCAGTGTAATGATCATGCTGTTTAATCAGCTTCTTGATATGCCACACCTGTGTCAGTTGGATGGATTATCTTGGCAAATGAGAAATGCTCACTGACAAGGATGTAAACAAACAAAATTTTTACAGAAATACGCTTTTTGTGAGTACAGAACATTTCCGGGGTCTTTTATTTCAGTTCATGGAAAATGGAACCAACAACTTTCATGTTGTGTTTATATTTTTGCTCAGTTTAGTATTTTATATGTTTCTTACCTTCACAAGTCTCCTTTGTTGTGTTAATGGTTTGCCATGTTCTGTTGTTCCCAGTTCCTAGCCATGCTCATTTGTCCTTTGTGCATTCATTTGAATTGAAGTATTTCTAGTTATGAGTGTGACTAGTATCGGTATGGGTAGGATCAGCAACCACACACAGGCAACTCACTTCGCTACAGGCTGTTCGGGGCTTTTTGTCACAGCCCAAATCAAATCAAACCCACATGATTCAACAAATAACGAGCCTTTGATTGGATGAATCAAGTGCTTTAGTGGCTAGGCTTGGAACAAATTGAAATTCAGGTCCTGCTATTGGTCAGGATAACAGGTGTGGGCTGGGATTAGGCTGTGTAGACCAGCAGCAGCTACCTGCCATTACACATTGTTTTTCTGTAGATTAACAGAGATCCAACAGTATTTTATTCCCATTGAGTTAGACAGAATAGAATGAAGTCAAACCAGGATGATTGTGATCCTGTGTACTGTTTACAGTGAGGATGTTCTTTGGAAGGCAACAGCTTGCCTCCGAGCCCCCACCATCTGTATATCATGTCATAGCCCTGTGCTGAACCTAATGTTCCTATTCCAAGGTATGGCACTATGATTCAGTGGACAGAATATGCAAGCTCTGCAGAGCTCAAAAAGGGAAAGATTTGCTTTCCAAATGGCACTCTATTCCCCATATAACGCACTACGTTTGACCAAACCACTATGGGGGAATAGGGTGCTATTTGGGATGCATCCATGCAATGTCATAATGGTTAACTCTTATGGATGTGGTGTGGTGGTGATGATTGCACTGACTTTAGTCAAGTGACTCTTGTGGCGACATTTGTGGAATTGGCAAATATAATGTTGCCATGCAACTTTGATTACCAAATGGCACGTTTTGGGTATTTTTGGAGCGTTGTTATCTTTTTTTTCCGTTTTAGGAAGCTTACTACTGCCGTTTTTATCTGATGCGTTATTTATTTGTGGCAGTGTGTCTTGTGAATATAAAATTGACCTTTTTATCCTGTTAATTTCAAGTATTTCAGAGAGTGTTGGCTGTCTGCATTTGGTAAATAGACGTTGAACTTTAAACATACTAGAACTTAAGTCCTGTTTCCCTGTGTTCCATGCCAGAGGCAAAGGGCCCCTGAAGAACTCCTCTGATGTCATCAACGCCGCCAAGAAGATTGCAGAGGCAGGCTCCAGGATGGACAAACTGGCCCGCGCCGTCGCCGACCAGGTAACACTTACCCCAGTTGTGTATGTGTGTCTGTGGTCAGGATAGATCCCCTTTTCCACTATATTGCTTATCGGCGATCGTTTCCCAAACCTCTCCTAAGCACACCTTCAGTTGGTCAACCAATCAAACCTGTATCATTGGAATCAGCCGTGCTAGTTCTGAATACATCAAATCGGTGGCACTAGATGGGGCGATTCAAGCTGAGGTTTGGGACTCCGGCTCAGACCTGTCCAGGGCGTAGACGCTAGGGGAAGGAGTTACAATTAAACCGGGCCTATGCCTTCAGGCAAACTGGATGAGGTGTGGTATATACAGTATGGCCAACAGGGACTTGGCACCCTGTCCCCTATATAGTGCTCTCAAAAACAGTGCACTATGTAGGTAATATGGTGCCATTTGGAACACCGACTTGGTGTGTTTGTTTGTGGGCAGCAATGGATCAAGGCACAGTGGGCTGTCTTGGAGCAGTGCTGGTCATCCCAATGGGACTTCCTTGCTCTATGAGAGCAGAGAGGAGCAGGAAGCTAGGGGCTTTGTCTGTGTCTTTAGTCTAATTAGCGGCGCTGAGGCGTTGCAGCCATTCATTTTCAGATGAGTACCCTCTCCAAAACGCACTGACAGACTATTTTCAATATTGAATCAATCAATGCGGCTGCTCCTCCTGGCTGGGGAAGATAAGGGGAGAACGGGGTAGAGAGGTGTGTGTGTGTGTTTGTTAGATCTTAGTAGTGGCACTCCAGGTAACACATTATCTGCCTCTTCATTTTCTTTTTCTTTTTTTTACCCCTTTTTCTCCACAATTGTGTGGTGTCCAATTGGTAGTTACAGTCTTGTCTAATCACTGCAACTCCCGTACCCACTCGGGAGAGGTGAAGGTCGAGAGCCATATATCCTCTGAAACACAACCCAAACGAGCTGCATTGCTTCTTGACACAATGCACCAAACACTGTACACCTGGCGACCTGGTTAGCGTGCACTGCGCCCGGCCCGCCACAGGAATCGCTAGTGTGCAATGGGACAAGGACATCCGTGCCTTAGACCACTGCGCCACTCGGGAGGCCTGCCTCTTCATTTTAATCCGTCTCGAATAAGCTATGAGAATTAGCCTCATGTAGCCTCATGCACAAAGACTTGTTGATTCATTAGGACTCCGTGCTCTTCTTCCTGGTGCTGTTGTCATAACTACTGTGTGTTTTACTCAGGGAAAGCTGTGCTATCACAATCTGCCTGATGACATTCAAATGGTGGCACTTTATATCAGAGGATGACAGGCTGGAATAGAATAAATGGAATAGTAATAAACACATGGTTTCCTTGTGTTTGACACCATTTCATTCACTCCATATTATTAGCCGTTATCTCCTCACCAGTATCCTCTGTAGTGCAGTGTGTTTCTGAGCCTGGCATGAGTATTGTGTGTGTGTGTGTGTCATATTTGAAAAACAACATAGAGCTCCCGGCTATCGTGTGTTGTTGAACCGTAGCCACCGTTCACTCTGCAATCAGGGCTGGGTGGGAGTCAGGCGGTGAATATCTGTCATATAGCAAATCACTGGCAGCCTACCCTCGGACTGAATCAACACACGCTGAAACTGAGCAGGTGGCTTGCCATTTTTAATTCCGCCTTTAAACGATTCTTTGACTGGTGTTTGCTGAATATTCACAGCCTTCTGCTGCCCTCCTCCATTGCTAGATGAGTGTGCGTGTGAAATGGCACCCTATTTCTTATATACAGTGGTGTGCTACTTTGACTAGGTCTTTATGGGAGTCCATCAGGCTCTGTTCAAAAGTAGTGCACTATATAGGTGCCATTTTGGGTGCCATTTTGGATGAATTCTCATTCTGCAATGTGATGCTGCTCAAGGAGAGGGGCCTGATTTTCTCCCAATTTAAACAGGGATTTGTTTTAAGCTTATTTCGGTGAGGAGAAATGCGAAACACGTCATCCAGACACAACATACCGTAAATGGGTATTAAAATATTCAAACATTTTAAGAGTTTGCTTTTATCATCGAATAGAAAGACTATTTGATCTTGTATTTCTGTGGCAAGCCACTGTATTTTTAGATGTAATCTAATTCCAAAAAGGCTAATATTACCTACGACAAATAACTGTTGTACTTTTTATGCCTTATTTTTCAAGAGGACAATTATTTTGCATTCACACCTTGCCGAACCGTTAACCTGTGGCTGACAGACGCAGTCAGGCGTGTCAGGGAGATTGAGAAGCGTGTGTGTGTGTGTGTGTGTGTGTGTGTGTGTGTGTGTGTGTGTGTGTGTGTGTGTGTGTGTGTGTGTGTGTGTGTGTGTGTGTGTGTGTGTGTGTGTGTGTGTGTGTGTGTGTGTGTGTGTGTGTGTGTGTGTGTGAGTGTGTGTGTGTGCTTTGCGGTACTACAGTAGAACAGGTCTCTCAAGTAGCAACCCTTCTTGCAATGCTCCACATCAAACCCTATTAAAGAGCATGTTAAGAGCAGTCTGCCAGTCTGACTGTTCTGCAGATGGATGGGAGATTGAGGGGGAGGTGTGTGTTTGTGCCCAGTTATGTGTGTGTGTGTGAGAGAGAGAGAGGGGGGGGTGTAAGAGTCTTAAAGGGAAATTTCACTGCTGTTCTATTTCACTATATATGTCCATTAATGTGTTATTAACATATCATAATGTACAGTGGTTCCTTGCGGGCTGCTGCACGTTATTTAATTGTCATTGACATTTTTTCGACCACCAGAGGGCATCTTTGAGAAGCATTTGAAATTCTTTTATATTGGCATTAACAGAGAATTTAAAACTGTTTTTGTGATAACATAGTACATCGGATTGATTTTAATTAATGTGGCTTAATAAATTTGATTAATATTATGGTGTTTCTATTCTGAGAAAAACGAAACCCTCAGGGTTTCTGTTAGGATGGAATGGAACATATGGCGCTGTACAGCGTGACGGTCGGGAGTAGGCTACAGCATAAGAGGATTGGATTATTCTAAATTGTTTGCCTTCATAAGACAACTTTGTTCCAATATTACTGTAAATCGGTGATATTTATTACCATTTGTTATGGATCCATAACTAAATCAACATCTGCATTTTGAAAGAGTATTTTTAGCATTATTTTATTAACGAAAGCATGAAGATGCTGATGAAGAAATACATTACTGTACATGATATGCTTTTACATTCGGATAATAAAGCATTTAAAGCATTTTGAAGATATAAGCCACCTGCATTTGTTTTTAGGCTACTGTGCAGTCTGACAAGTAAACATAGCCTACAGTACATACTGTAATAAACAAGGGAAAGTGACTAATTCCTTGTGAATAATGAATAATAGTTTTTCCACTTTCCACTTGTTAAAGTTGATAAAGTGTTTTTAGCCACAATCGGCCCCAACCTCAAATAATACATTTGGGCACAGACTTCGGGCTAAAATGTTGAGGATTCGAAACATGCTCCCTGCTTGGCCTGGGCCAAAGACACGACAACTGAGAGAAAAAAACTTGCTAAATATCAATTTTCGTAAATGTACTTTATGATAAAAAAATATGCACAATCGTTTGTCATTAACTAACGTAATCCTCTGAATTATATATTTTTTTGGATTGACTCGTTATGACATTATTATTACTTACGTTTGCTTCCACCGTAATGTTTTGTCAGCCATCTTTCCTGAAGAAAGTCACCAGCGACAAGTGGCTCGATATGATTGATCATATAAAACCTTTGGACCCAAATGCATAATGAGTTCTCTAACTCCACCTTGTGGTGGTCTGGAGCAATGAAGCCATGACACTGGGTGCCTCCAAGTCCTGCAGGGTAAGCTCGCAACTTTTAAAGGAGGAACCACTGTATGTGTCATACATTTGGCTAGCTTGGCTTGTAGTGGTACTGGCAAGCTCTGATATTGGCCGAATCGATCACCAAATTGTACTGTACTGAATAACACGTGTACAACGAGAGTTAAATAGCTAGCTAGCTACCAACAGCAAAACAACTTCATGGTTTGTCTATCCCCCTGAGTCCTGGTCCAGCTGGTCAAAGCTACCTCCACTGCTTGCTGGTCTCACAATTATTTTTCTCACCGTCTCAATGTGTATTCCGGATAAAATAAATAGGACTGTATGTTCCTACAGTTGAAGTCGGACGTTTACATACACCTTAGCCAAATACATTTAAACTCAGTTTTTCACAATTCCTGATATTTAATCACAGTAAAAATTCCCTGTTTTAGGTCAGTTAGGACTCCAATGCCTTGACTTTGTTGTCCTTAAGCCATTTTGCTACAACTTTGTAAATATGCTTGGGTTCATTGTCCATTTGGAAGACCAGACTTGTGGAGGTCTACAATTTGTTTTCTGAGGTCTTGGCTGATTTCTTTTGATTTTCCCATGATGTCAAGCAAAGAGACACTGAGTTTGAAGGTAGGCATTGAAATACATCCACAGGTACACCTCCAAATGACTCAAATGATGTCAATTAGCCTATCAGAAGCTTCAAAAGCCATGACTTAATTTTCTGGAATTTACCAAGCTGTTTAAAGGCACAGTCAACTTAGTGTATGTAAACTTCTGACCCACTGTAATTGTGATACAGTGAATTATAAATGAAATTATCTGTCTTTAAACTATTGTTGGAAAAATGACTTGTTTCATGCACAAAGTAGATGTCCTAACAGACTTGCCAAAACTATAGTTTGTTAACAAGAAATGTGTGGAGTGGTTGAAAAACAAGCCAACCTAAGTGTAGGTAGACTTCCGACTTCAACTGTATGTAAAATAACATATTCTTGTAACGGCGTTCTTCGTTTGTCGAAAGAAAGTCGGATCGAAATGCAGCGTGGTGGTTACTCATGTCTTTAATGAAGGAAGAGCGATACATGAAATAACTATGCAAATGCAAAACAACAAAACGGAACGTGAAACCAAATTACAGCCTATCTGGTGACACTACACAGAGACAGGAACAATCACCCACGAAATACACAGTGAAACCCCGGCTACCAAAATACGGTTCCCAATCAGAGACAACGAGAATCACCTGACTCTGATTGAGAACCGCCTCAGGCAGCCAAGCCTATACAACACCCCTACTCAGCCGCAATCCCAAATACTACAAACCCCAATACGAAAATACAATATATAAACCCATGTCACACCCTGGCCTGACCAAATATATAACGAAAACACAAAATCCAATGACCAAGGCGTGACAGAACCCCCCCCTAAGGTGCGGACTCCCGGACGCACCTCAAAACCATAGGGAGGGTCCGGGTGGGTGTCTGTCCATGGTGGCGGTTCCGGCTCGAGACGTGGACCCTACTCCATAAATGTCCTAGTTCCTCCCCTTCGCGTCCTGGGATAATCCACCCTCGCCGCCGACCATGGCCTAATAGTCCTCACCCAGAACCCCACTGAACTGAGGAGCAGCTTGTGACTGAGGGGCAGCTCGGGACTGAGGGGCAGCTCGGGACTGAGGGGCAGCTCGGGACTGAGGGGCAGCTCGGGACTGAGGGGCAGCTCGGAACTGAGGGGCAGCCCAGTACTGAGAGAAATCCCAGTACTGAGAGGAAGCCCAGTACTGAGATGAAGCTCAGGTAGGTAGTAGGCTCCGGTAGATCCTGGCTGGCTGGCAGATCTGGAAGATTCAGGTTGACTAGCAGATCTGGAAGATTCTGGTTGACTGGCAGATCTGGTAGAATCTGGTTGACTGGCAGCTCTAGAAGATCATGGCTGACTGGCAGATCTAGCTGCTCTATGCAGACTGGCAGATCTGGAAGAGACTGGTTGACTGGCAGATCTGGAAGAATCTGGTTGACTGGCAGATCTAGAAGATCATGGCTGACTGGCGGATCGAGCTTCTCAGTGCAGGCTGACAGCTCCTTGCAGACTGACAGCTCTGACTGCTCAATGCAGGCTGACAGCACCCTGCAGACTGGCTGCTCCTTGCAGACTGGCTGCTCCTTGCAGACTGGCTGCTCCTTGCAGACTGACAGCTCCTTGCAGACTGACAGCTCCTTGCAGACTGGCAGCTCTTTGCAGACTGGCAGCTCTGGCTGCTTTATGCAGACTGACAGCTCTGGCTGCTTCATACAGACTGACAGCTCTGACTGCTCCATGCAATTCTTTTATTTTTTTAAATACAGCTCTTCTTGGAAAGCGGAATCAGAAGCAGCCATTGTAGCTAACTATTTAGTAATCTTAGGCATTGCACAGTAACATAGCTCCGGTGAACCTGCGAACTATTACAGTACCTCACCCTTTTTGAAAAGCCTGCCTTAGAGGGTGGGAACAAGGAAATATGCCTCTCAGATAGAAACATCATTGAGACTAATCCAATGGCTCTATTTCGCAAAGACAACCATATCATCTCGCTGCTAGCTTTGTACAATAATTGCTACAAAACATGACTCATTCATTATTTGATAAGACACAGACAACAGGCTCAACCAACCAATGACGACATTACCTGAACTCTCCCAACTATAGTGCATAATTATGTTTGAAACACCTTTCATCACTCATAATTATTAAGTAGACTGGAAGAACACCCAAATAGCGTTGAAATCTCCCTTTAAATATTCTGCTAAGAGCAGCACCTGACATGGAATGACCCCTAGAGGCAGCTCGCTCCATTTCACCACAGAGTAAGGAGTCGGATGGACCGGGCCTCTTTCTCCTCTCCCTCTTATCCTCAACTCTCACTATTCTTCTTCTTTTGCTGTCATCTCTTTCTAGTCTTCATCTGCGTATTTCTCTCTCTCTCGTTCTCTCACTCTTTACTCTCTCTGTCTTCTAACCCCTCTATCTTGTTCTCTCTCTTTCTTCCTCCCTTGAGGGTTTTCTTAAAACATAAAGCCCACTGCGTCCAGCAGCTCTGGCCTATGCGTAGTCCAGGGAAACTTGACAAACGTTCTACCTTCTGGGAAGCCGCTGTGCTACTTCCTACCATAGAGATGGGAGGACAATGATTGTATCCAAAATGTAACCCTAATCCCTATTTAGTGCACTACATTCGACTAGGGCCCATAGGGTTATGGTCAAAGTAAGGGAACTATATATAGGGAATAGGGTGCCATTTGTGAAGCATCCAGAATCATGGGCAGAGCTCTTGTTTTTATCTACAAACCTGATTAAAAATGGAACAAGCCATCAATATAGAGGTGTGATTTAGTGTGTGTGTGTGTGTGTGTGTGTGTGTGTGTGTGTGTGTGTGTGTGTGTGTGTGTGTGTGTGTGTGTGTGTGTGTGTGTGTGTGTGTGTGTGTGTGTGTGTGTGTTGTGTGTGTGTGTGTGTGTGTGTGTGTGTGTGTGTGTGTGTCTGACAGAGCTTTGGCCCCTGGTTTAATAACATATGTCTTGCTGCTGAGTCACCCATGCAGAGCAGCTGATTAATTTCAGGTCCAATTATGCAAAAACAAAATGGCTTCTTCCTCCCTCTTGAAAGTTTTCCACTAGCCTTGAATCCAAATTGAATACCGCGCCATTGATCAGTTTAGTTTCCAAGCTAGAATTCCACTCTGACTAGAGAAGGATGAAGAGAGGAATTCTAGCCGGCAATAGAAACTGAATATCGCTTGGTTTCACTACGTTCAGTTTGGATTCCAGGCTAGAATTACTCTTTGTTAGGAAGGTTTGGAAAGAGAGAAATTCCTTCCTGAAACCCAAACTAAATATCACTGTTTCACAATATTGAGTTTGGATTCCAGGCTGGAATTCGTCCTCCCCAGTCAGTGGCAGGAAAGAGTGAGTGAGTGAGTGAGTGAGTGAGTGAGTGAGTGAGTGAGTGAGTGAGTGAGTGAGTGAGTGGGAGTGAGTAAGAGGGAGTGAGTGAGTGAGTAAGAGGGAGGGAGAGAATGAAGCTGCCTGCTTTCCTTGGCGGCCTTGGCAAGGTAATGGTCCGTACTGTTTATTTACATCAGGAGGGAATCTGCTGGGGAGGCGGCCTATTAGTCAGGGAACCATATTGTCATCTGCCTGCCTGAACCGGGCTGGCCAGGAGCAGAGAGAAACTCGTGGGTTTCTGGTGTGATGGGAGAAAGGTGTGTGTGTGTGTGTGCGTGTGCGTGCGTTGGGTGGAATTTGTGGTAATGCTAGCCGGTGGTGGTAGGTGCAGTAATCATGTCCTCGGAGCTGCTCCCACTGTCTGCCTCACTGGCAGCACTGCATGAACACAGCTTTAAGGGGACATTACTGCGTGTGTGTTTGATGATCCACTGTGTTTGTTGAAGCTGAACCGCCTGAGATAATTCAAGTAACCGTTCAATGAAAATAACCATTTTAAAAGCTCATTCTGTGTGATCATAACCAAATAATGTTGATGACTTATCCAACATGTAGTTGTGGCCAAAGCATATTAGAGAAGAAAAAAGAAATCCACTGTAAAATTCCATCTTCAACTTGTTTTTGAACAGTTTTAAAAAGCTCTTGAAATTTGCTTGGATAATGGCATCATCCTCTTGGCCGAGACATGCCTGTGTGTAATTGGTCCAGCAGTTTTTTCCAAATTCTCTGGTGGAGAGACGTGGCCGTGTCCAAAACCCCACCCGTACAACATACTTAGTATTCCGTTTATGTACTCATTGTCGCATAGTATTTAGCATGTACCGTTTAGTAAAACGTATGCACTAGGCCACGGCCGCAACGCAGTAGCAGGTGTGTATGTGGGTTTTTCTAAATTCAACAGACATGCATCACACTAACCAGCCTGATAATAGCTCATTTTCAATTTGATTAATTTATCTAATCTCAAGCTGGTTGTAGGCAGACAATCACATTCAACCTTAGCCAATATAGCCCATCTATCCTATTTACAAAGGACTGAAGACAGAAACATATCATTTTGCTCCATTTTAACATATTTATTAGTAAAAACCAAAGTTCTTAAACATATGTAAATTAAATCACATAGACTAGTACATATACCAAAACAGTTCAAACATTTAAATGAAAAGGCTACTGCACAGAAACGTGGACAGTCAGGTGCATCGCAAATTCAGAACCCAATACATTTAAAAAACTGATCATTGGGAATGAGATCAGAATGACTGCTAAGGCTTGAATCGTACATTTAAATCATTACATGGGGATTCTAGCCTACAAAACTAAAACAATATGTTCAAATCAAAAGGCCTGATTAACATCAATAAACGCAGCCACATCCTGAGTCCCCCGGAAATTAAAAGCTGGTTTTAGTATGTATTTCAAAAGCTCTGCCAAAGGCCAAGAGAACAAGAAACCTTATTTAATGAGAACGTATTTTTCAAAGATGTAGCCTACGATGCAATACCTACGATGCAGGACTCCTTGTATATGGCCTCGTTATTGTTGTTTTTTGTTGGGAAAGGGCTCGTGGTAAGTAATGGTAAGTGAACTTTTTACAGTAAAGTCTACAACAGTTGTATTTGGTGCACGCAACAAATACAATTGAATTTGATGATTTGCTTGATGATGATTTGTGATTATTTGCTTTACTTTGAAGTACACTGAACGAAAATATAATACGCAACATGGAACAATTACAGGTCATATAAAGAAATCAGTCTATTGAAATAGGTTTATTAGGCTCTAATCTATGGATTTCACATGACTGGTAATAAAAATATGCGTCTGTTGATTAGAGATAGCTTTTTTTTTAAAAGTAGGGGGTATTTATCAGAAAACCAGTCAGTATCTGATGTGACCACCATTTTCCTCATGCAGCGCGCGACACATCTCCATTGCATTGATCAGGCTGTTGATTGTGGCCTGTGAAATGATATTGCACTCCCCTTCAATGGCTGTGCGGAGTTGCTGGATATTGGCGGGAACTGGAATAGCCGTACATGTCGATCCAGAGCATCCCAAACATGCTCAATGGTTGACATGTCTGGTGAGTATGCAGGCCATGGATGAACTGGAACATTTTCAGCTTCCAGGAATTGTGTACAGATCCTTGCGACATGGGGCCGTGCATTATCATGCTGAAACACGAGGTGATGGTGGCGGATGAATGGCACGACAATGGGTCTCGGGATCTCATCACGTTATCTCTGTGCATTACAATTTCCATCAATAAAATGCAATTGTGTTCGTTGTCCATAGCTTATGTCTGCCCATACCATAACCCCACCATTGGGCACTCCCACTCCCACTGCTCACACCGTTGACATCAGCAAACCGCTCTCCCACAGTTGGGGGCCAGTTGAACGTACTGTCAAATTCTCTAAAACAACATTGGAGGAGGCTTATGGTAGAGAAATGAACATACAATTCTCTGGCAACAACTCTGGATATTCCTGCAGTCAGCATGCCAATTGCATGCTCCCTCAATCTGTGGCATTGTGTGTGATAAAACTGCACATTTTAGGGTGTCCTTTTATTGTACCCAACACAAGGTGGACCTGTGTAATCATCATTCAGTTTAATCATCTTTTTGATATGCCACACCTGTCAGGTGGATGGATTATCTTGGCAAAGAGGAAATGCTCACTAATAGGGTTGTAAACAAATTTGTGCACAAAATTTGAGAGATATCGGCTTTTTGTGAGGAGAGAACATTTCTGGAATCTTTAATGTCTTTCATCTTTAATTTCAACACTTTACATGTCGTGTTTATATTTTTGTTCAGTGTATAACGTGAACAAAAGTGCATCCCAAATTGCACCCTATTCCCTATACAGTGCACTACTATTGACCAGAGCCCTGGTTATAAGTAGTGCACTTAGTGTCCTATGCAGGGAATGTGGTGCCGTTTGAGACACAGAGCATTTATTTGTTACAGGATGACTGTGCATCTGTGACTATTTAGATGTATTTATTTTTTTTACACCCAATTTCATGGTATCCAATTGGTAGTTACAGTCTTGCCTCATTGCTGCCACTCGGGAGAGGTGAAGGTTGAGAGCCATGCATCCTCCAAAACACAACCCAACCAAGCCACACTGCTTCTTGACACAATGGCCACTTAACCCCCAGCCACACCAATGTGTCGGAGGAAACACTGTACACCTGGCGACCGTGTCAGCATGCACTGCGCCCGGTCCGCCACAGGAGTTGTCAAGAAATCCCTGTCAGCCAAACACTCCCCTAACCCGGACAACGCTGGGCCAATTGTGTTCCACCCCATGGGCTCTCCTGGTTGCAGCCGGCTGCGACAGAGCCTGGATTCAAACCCATAATCTCTAGTGGCACAGCTAGTACTGTGATGCAGTGCCTTAGACCACTGCGCCACTCGGGAGGCATCTGTGACCATTAATGCTCCAAAACGAGTACTTCGAGTCCATCGATACTAGTCTGCCTCACACCCTTACTTACTTACTCAGTGTAGGCGAACAAGCACACTAAAGCACAATTAAACTGTTAAAAAAAACAAGTGTGGAAATGATAACACATTGGAACAATCTAAGCACAGCATTCGCCATTTGCCACTTGAGGGGAATAGGTAGAGATGGGTCGTGTTCATGAAGAAAATGGAACAAAACAGGGAGGGACTACTGAATAAGAAATGCAAATGTTCCATCATCTGTTGCAAAATGTTTGAAAACGTTGCATGCCCTAATTAACATGGTCCCTTAGCTAGCTCGTGCAGCCCCTTAACTTGGCTGTCCCAATCTATCCCAGCCCCCCTAAAGACAAGGAAGTGAGCCCTGTGTGAATTCCTCGCTTCCCTTCGACTCTAGACGAGCTGCCTGAATGTTCTAGTTAGGACCATTTACTATTAATGGTTGGGAAAAAGGTTCCTGTAGAAAACGGTGCCCGGGAGCGTTTTTAAAGCAAAGTAGCGAACGCACTGTTCTTTCTTTACCCACCAGGAAACTTGTGGTCCGTAGCAAGTTTTCGCAGCATGACGTCCAGAATATATTACAGCTACTTTGTGTGCATTGTGGGACTGAAAAGTCTCTGTCCCGCTCCCTCTCTGTGGCTCAAATGGCACCCAATTCCCAAAAGGTCCTGTGGGATCTGGTATAAAGAAGTGCACTAAATAGTGAATATGGTGCCATTAGGGATACAGATTTTTCTCTCTGGTGTTGTTTTTACCTCAGTATATACTAGAGGTAGTAGACTCATATGGCTTCTCATAATAGAGGGCCTGAAAAGGACTTACTAATTGACTATTCGGACACTGCTATTTCGATGATTGGTTGTTTTTCTCCTGTAGGAATGAATACAGTAGAGAAATGACATGCCATTAGGAGAAAAAAATGAGCACAACCGTTTTATAACCTAGTTCTGACGTATAAGATTATTTCTTAACCCGGCTTTGAAACTCATTTTTAAGCTATTTTCCCTGTTTTTAAACTAATTTTATCTTCATGTTTGTATGCATGTCTCAGTGCCCTGACTCGGCTTGCAAGCAGGACCTGCTGGCCTACCTGCAGAGAATCGCCCTGTACTGCCACCAGCTCAACATCTGTAGCAAGGTCAAGGCCGAGGTCCAGAACCTGGGAGGAGAGCTCATCGTCTCTGGGGTAAGTCTCTCCACACAACACCCTCACATGGTACAGTCCAAGGCCCAGGGTCTCTGTCAATATTTGTATTCAAGCACTGGTGAGCAGCAATATTCTGTGTATGGGCCTCATTCCTTTATCTCAGTAGTTAAAGGGACCTTCCCTAGGATTCCTCCCTCCTGGTTTCTTCCAATTCCTCTCAAAGAGCATCGGAGGAGGAGTTCTGAGGGAGAAACTTGGATCCTCTCCTCCAATGCGCTTTGAGAGGAATTGAGGAAACAATCACAGGATTTGAAAGCGAATAATATTTTCTGGGGGATTTCCCAGTTGTCTTGAAAGCACCATGACCATCAGAAGCATGTACCATCAGTCCAGTCGGCTGGAGTGGGGCAAAGCACGAAGCCATTGGACTCAGCAGCAGTGGAAACACGTTCTCTGTAGTGATGAATCACGCTTCACCATCTGGCAGTCCGACGGATGAATCTGAGTTTGGCGGATGCCAGGAGAACACTACCTGTCCAAATGCATAGTGCTACCTGTAAAGTTTGGTGGATGAGGAATAATGGTCTGGGGCTGTTTTTCATGGTTTGGGCTAGGTCCCTTAGTTCCAGTGAAGGGAAATCTTAATGCTACAGCATACAGTACAATAACATTCTAGACGATTCTGTGCTTCCAACGTTGTGTCAACAATTTGGGGAAGGCCCTTTCCTGTTTCCGCATGACAATGCCCCCGTGCACAAAGCAAGGACCATACAGAAATGGTTTGTCGAGATCGGTGTGGAAGAACTTGTCTGGCCTGCACAGAGCCCTGACCTCAACTCCATCGAACATCTTTGGGATGAATTGGAATACCACCTGCAAGCCAGGCCTCAGTTAATGCTCTTGTGGCTGAATGGAAGTCCCATACGTAGAATGTATGCACACATGACTGTAAGTCGCTTTGGATAAAAGCGTCTGCTAAATGGCATATATTATTATTATTATTATTATTGGAAAGACTTCCTAGAAAAGTGGAGGCTGTTTTAGCAGCAAAGGGGCGACCAACTCTACATGATTTTGGAATTAAATGTTCGACGAGAAACTGCCCACATACACAACATGCACTCCTCTCGATCATTGTCTGGCAAAACTCTTGTTCTCTCTTCACCTTCGCAGTGCCAGCCCCAACCCAGGGAGTCATCAACACAACTGACAATTAAGCATTGAAAAACATTGCCCTTGCTACACGACGCCCACTTTTTTTCCAGACACTTCTTAATTAGCAGTTGGTGGAGGTCAGGTGCACCTCTCTCCCTGCGTTTTGTTTGGCTGGCATTTAGAGGCTGCGGCCAGCCCCCCTACCCCCTTGCCCTCCCACCCCGAGAAGGGAGTCAACCGCTAGATTTAATTGGCTCCGAACTCCAGCTGGTCACTATAAAAAGGTTAGCAGCACGGTGGGTGCCCCCGATACCCCCGAATTATGCTTTAATTACCCAGTTATATACAGTAATTTAGTCCCAACAGGATGAGCTGAAACTCTATGGGCACTGTGTTCACTATAACAGGCTCTGGTCAAAGGTAGTGCGCTATAGAGGCCATAGGGTGCCATTTGTGACGCAGGCGTACTCTTTTGGACACCCGCTTTCTCTTAATGAGGCTGTCATATCAGAGATGTGTTGGAGGTAGAGCGGTCACTCTGAGCCTGTCTAGCTACTCAGGGCTCTGATAAGATGAGTGTGGGACCTTCTATCGCCCTGCGGGGGAGACCAGAGAGAGGAGAGAGCTCACCTCTGTACTGTAAGAACTGTTCGCTTGATAAAGCCTTCTTCAGTGAGAGCTCTTTGCCGCAGGCAGTTCTTGTTATCTTGCAGTGTGACATGGAAGTCTAGAAGACCATCTGTCTAAGAAAGGGATGTGTCACAATACTCTTTCTTTGAAGAAACAACAGATAGTATTAATGCTTACACCTGCCCAATATATCTGCTTCATTGAAGTCCTGAAGGATATCCAATTGGTTGGATTATTGCTTACACCTGTCCAATCACTTAGATCTTCCTTCTCCCCTCTCCTTCTTCTCACCTCTTCCTCCCTTCTCTTCTCACCTCTCCCCCTCCTCATGGGGTTTACAGAATGTTTTATGTGCAGTTGATGATGCAGGTTTGCAGTTGACCTAAAAAATTGCTTCTATTGCTGGTGTTATACAGTTAATATATGTGATGTTTAATATGTCCATTTAACTACAATGTTGTTACTACAGGTAATACTATGTAGTGAAATAGGTATAAGGGCAACGTTAATAATATAGTGTTATTATAAAGATCCGAACATCTAAGATGTCCTCTGTCTCTCCCCGTAGCTGGACAGCGCCACCTCCCTGATCCAGGCGGCCAAGAACCTGATGAACGCTGTGGTGCTCACAGTCAAGGCCAGCTACGTGGCGTCCACCAAGTACGCCAAGGTGTACGGCGCCGCCGCCGTCAACTCGCCTGTGGTCAGCTGGCGCATGAAGGCGCCCGAGAAGAAGCCCTTGGTGAAGCGGGAGAAGCCCGAGGAGTGTCAGACGCGCGTTCGACGGGGCTCGCAGAAGAAGCACATCTCGCCCGTCCAGGCCCTCAGCGAGTTCAAGGCCATGGACTCCTTCTAAAGATGTCCGCCGCCACGACGTATGTCACTGGAACCAAGAAAAACAGCACCGACAACGAGAAGTTTAAGGAAACTCCCATCTTTCTTTGTGTTAATTTGTTTCTTTCGGGTGAGAGGAGTTACGCTGATAATAACAACGCCTCCTTTCCCCCTTTTTGAGTGAAGGGTCGATGGAGAAAAAACCTGCCTGGAGGACTTTGCTAACCCGCCACCTGTACTGAACTACAGCTCCCATGAACACTTTGGGCTTCTCGGCCAATGGGGAGCCAGCGCGCTCCCACCCATATTTATTACTATTATAACTACTGTAGCTTAACCGTGTGAGAGCCAAATGTGTGACACTAAAAACAAAAACTTACTCAAAAAAGGGAGATGAAAAGTTCAACATATCAGAAGAGCAGCACCTAAAATGACTAAATGGCCATCAATATTATTGCTATATCATTACTATCGTGGTACTGCCTGGCTGCTCGTACACACATTAACTGCCTGAATGGAAATGATGAATGGCACAGTAGTGAAATCTCTGTAATAAGAGGATTGATCTATCGAGGGTGATAAACTTTGGGCGGCATTTTCGTGGTGCAAAAAGAGCACAGGTTTGTGCAAAAATGACTGTCAACCTCTATATACATCAGGCAGGGAAACTTCACTTGAAACTTTTCATCAACAATGTGCATTTATAAGGAGGCAACTGAACTAGAGTTTAGTTTACTGAGTAATGCATGAAGTCACCTCCTCATAACACATCGATGAAACGCTTCAACTTAAAACCACACTGCCTGATTATGAAGAGGTTTACAGTATTTCCCCCACAGATTCTGTTGCTTTTGTTTTTGTACAACACAAATGTCAATAATCCCATCCGAACTTAATATCTTGTATTTTTCCCCGGTTTCAACGTTACCTTACCTGTAGAGCTAGGAATAACTTATGTTTAAGGTAACTGAAAGTGTTTGGCATCCAAGTCATTTGTTTCTTTGTTCCTTCCTGACCCGGTGTTCCTGAACGATGCACACACTTCATGGTCCTACGGTATTGCCTTTTTAAAAATCCATTTCTCATGATGATATCACTAACTGTATCGCAGCCTGATTGGATTATTGTGTAGAGTGTAATAGTAGACATGGAGAGGTATGACTAGTTGTGGTTTCCTCAGAGAATATTTGGCTGCGTTTAGACAAGGCAGTCCAATAATGATATATATTTTTTTTACTAATTTGTCTTTTAATCAATCTGTTCAGCTCTGAAAAAGATCTGATGTGATTGGTCAAAAGTTAAATTACTGGAGAAAAATACCAGAATTGGGGTGCCTGTCTAAATGAAGCCATAGAGTCCTACAAACATACATACATTCAGGTAACTGCCAAAATAATGGAAACACTTGAGTAAATGAGGGATATAAAGTTAATTCAAAGGAGGTGCTTCCACACAGGTGTAGTTCCTGAGATAATTAATCAATTAACATCCCAGCAGGGTTATGTATAAAAATGTTGGGCAGGACATTATTTGGGCTACCATGGCCCCCCATAGGATGACAATGCCATCCACACGGCATGAATGGCCATGGAATGGTTTGATGAGCATGAAAACGATGTTAACCATCTGTCACCAGATCTCAACCCAATTGAACACTGATGGGAGATTCTGGAGCAGCGCCTGGGACAGAGGTTTCCACCACCAACAACAAAACGCCAAATGATGGAATTGGGTTGCATCCCTCTAATCGAGTTCCAGACACAGAATCTATTCTAATTGAATTTGTTCTGGCTCGTGGTGGCCCAACGCCCAATTAAAACACTTCCTGTTGGTGTTTCCATTATATTGACAGTGACCTGTACATACTTACATACAGTTGAAGTCGGAAGTTTACATACACCTTAGCCAAATACATTTCAACTCAGTTTTTCACAATTCCTGACATTTAATCCTAGTAAAAGTTCCCTGTTTTAGGTCAGTTAGGATCACCACTTTATTTTAAGAACGTGAAATGACAGAATAATAGTATAGAGAATGATTTAGTTCAGCTTTTATTTCTTTCATCACATTTCCAGTGGGTCAGAAGTTTAGTATTTGGTAGCATTGCCTTTAAATGGTTTAACTTGGGTAAAATGTTTTGGGTGGCCTTCCACAAGCTTCCCACAATAAGTTTGGTGAATTATGGCCCATTCCCCCCGCCGACAGAGCTGGTGTAACTGAGTCAGGTTTTCTAGGCCTCCTTCCTCACACATGCTTTTTCAGTTCTGCCCACAATTTTACTAATGGATTGAGGTGAGGGCTTTGATGGCCACTCCAATAGCTTGACTTTGTTGTCCTTAAGCCATTTTACCACAACTTTAGAAGTATGCTTGGGGTCATTGTCCATTTGGAAGAACCATTTGCGATCAAGCTTTAACTTCCAGACTGATGTCTTGAGATTTTGCTTCAATATATCCACATAATTTTCCTCCCTCATAAAGCCATCTATTTTGTGAAGTGCACCAGTCCCTCTTGCAGCAAAGCATCCCCACAACATGATGCTGCCACCACCGTGTGTCATGGTTGGAATGATGTTCTTCAGCTTGCAAGCATCCACCTTTTTTTCTCCAAACATAACAATGGTCATTATGGCCAAACAGTTCCATTTTTGTTGCATCAGACCAGAGGACAATTCTCCAAAAAGTAAGATCTTTGTCCCCATGTGCAGTTGCAAACCATAGTCTGGCTTTTTTATGGCGGTTTCTGGCTTCTTCCTTGTTGAGCAGGTTGTCGATATAGGGCTCATTTAACTGTGGAAATAGATACTTTTGTACCCGTTTTCGCCACCATCTTCAAAAGGTCCTTTGCTGTTGTTCTGGGATTGATTTGCACTTTAGGCACCGAAGTACGTTCATCTCAAGGAGACAGAATGCGTCTCCTTCCTGAGCGGTATGATGGCTGCGTGATCCCATGGTGTTTATACTTGCGTACTATTGTTTGTACAGATGAACGTGATACCTTCGGGCATTTGGAAATTGCTCCCAAGGATGAACCAGACTTGTGGAGGCCTACAGTTTTTTTCTGAGGTATTGGCTGATTTCTTTGATTTTCCCATGATGTCAAGCAAAGAGGCACTGAGATTGAAGGTAGGCCTTGAAATACATCCACAGGTACACCTCCAATTGACTCAAATGATGTCAATTAGCCTATCTGAAACTTCCATGACATAATTTTCTGGAATTTGCCAAGCTGTTTAAAGGCACAGTCAACTTAGTGTATGTAATCTTCTGACCCACTGGAATTGTGATACAGTGAATTATTTATTTTATTTATCTATTATTTTACCAGGTAAATTGACTGAGAATACATTCTCATTTGCAGCAACGACCTGGGGAATTGTAAACTGGGGATTATTAGGTGACCGTGATGGTTTTGAGGGCCAGATTGGGAATTTAGCCAGGACACCGGGGTTAACACCCCTACTCTTACGATAAGTGCCATGGGATCTTTAATGACCTCAGAGAGTCAGGACACCCGTTTAATGTCCCATCCGAAAGACGGCACCCTACACAGGGCATTGGGATATATTTTTTTAGACCAGAGGAAAGAGTGCCTCCTACTGGCCCTCCAAACACCACTTCCAGCAGCATCTGGTCTCTCACCCAGGAACTGACCAGGACCAACCCTGCTTAGCTTCAGAAGCAAGCCAGCAGTGGTATGCAGGGTGGTATGCTGCTGACCAAAAGTGAAATAATCTGTCTGTAAACAATTGTTGGAAAAATGACTTGTGTCATGTACAAAGTAGATGTCCTAACCGAATTTCCAAATGTATAGTTTGTTAACAAGACATTTGTGGAGTGGTTGAAAAACGAGTTTTAATGACTACAACCTAAGTGTATGTAAACTTCCGACTTCAACTGTACATACAAACAAATACCTTTATATTCACTGTTCTCTAATAAACCCGTCAAACTTGACTGACCTCCCTCCACGTCTGTTTCTTTACCACTCACAAGCGCCTATACTTTCATATAGTATAACAGATAATATAATTACAAGGTGGGTATTCAATCCAATTTTAGATCATGGCTTTCCAGAAAGGGTTTGATTTGCCCACTAGTAGAAACCCATTATCTGCAATTGCATGAATTCCAACCTAATTCTACACTATTTTTACCCACCGTTTGACCTATACACGTTTTTTGGGTTCGTTAGAGGGGCTTAAGCAAACGTATCCAATTGCAAATTTATGCCAGGCCATAAACTATTTAACTTTGTAAGAGTTCAGGTACTTGTGCCTATTCAACGTTGTACTTGAAATTGAAAGAAGTTCCAGAAAGAACAAATACCAACACTCACTATATAATTTCCAAGGATGGCCATGTCGCAATTCTCCAGCCTTTTACCAAAGTGTGCACATTATTGATTTGACATGACAGGAAGTGTGCAAGTGCGCACTTTTGGGAGAAGGGTGGAGAATTGGGACGTAGCCTAAAGAACAAATAAACAAAGAACATGGTGGAATTCACCCTGTATGATAACATGGGAGAATTTCAGTTGCGTTTCCTTGATTCCTTGTGTCCTCTCTCCTCGCCTGCTTATGAAAACCCAGTGGGCGAGAAGGTCAGAGGGCGCAAGACTTCTGATCTCATCCAATGGGTTTTGAGAAAGGACGCGAGAAATTAAGAAAATGCTATTGAGATTCTCCCCAATATTGTGTAAGAAACAGACAGACAGTGTACTGCAAACCGAAATGGATTTGAAAGGAACAGAGTGGTGGAAGGAATATGGTGGGAAAATCTGTATAATACCAATACTCACAACACATACGCTTCATGTAGCTCAATGTAATGAGCAAACAGACAGTGTAGTGCAGAACAAAGCTCAATCCACTCCTCCGCCTTCCCTCTCAAGGTCACTGCTGACCCTGAGCTCTGCTGTGTGAAGTCATCGGAGTCGATATCGAACAGATGAGCTCTCGTCAATCTCCATTAGAGAGGGAGAGAGAGCGAGATGGGGGAGGGACAGTCGGAGAGGGCGGGAGAGAGGGAAGGAGAGAGGGACTGTTCTGTAGTGAACAAACCTTCACTCGTCAGCAACTCGACAATCAGAAGGGGAAGACACCTTCAGCACTGCTGTTTGACCCTGGAAACCACCACAAAGGTTTGGATGCTGAAGCATAATGCCACCAGACCTGGGTTTGAAATACTTGAAGAATCATTTGAAATGCTTTCTCTGTGCCTGTTTGAGCTTCTCCATCTTATTTAACCAATGTCCCAAAACTGCAAATCCTACCCACACAGACTCTAGCCAAAGCTCAAAGTATCTGAAAGATTTTTCAAGTAGTATTTTTATTTTTTGAAGTATTAGTAAGCTAAGTCTGATAGATACAGTTCATACTCTGTTCACACCGCCGAGCCGAGCGGTACTGCGGTGGCCTGGTTACGCATAGTGGCGTAACAGTTTTAAAAAGCGAATTTCCTGTAATGACACATATGTTTGCCATGGCTTACGACGTGTTCATATGCTGCCGGGGGAGGTGGGGGCCACCGCTACGCCAGAGCCGGGCTCGAAAGGACGTGAAAACAAAAGATCAGAGCCAACACAGTACCGTTGGTTCAGGTCTGCGCGACCGTCAACTTACTGCAACGGAGAACCTTGATAGTACTGTAGAGATCATAACAGTTCTATCTGCAGTGTAATTATGGCTTGAACATGGCTCAGGGCCATACCAAGGGAAATCAAGGCCTTAAAGGCAATAAAGTGAAATGTTCTGAACATAACAGAGAGGCTGCTTTCCAAATGGCCCCCTGTTCCCTATAAAGTGTGCTACTTTTGACCAGAGCCCTATGGGAACGCATTTGGAACACAGACAGATTAATACGCTGAATTACATACTGTATACATATGATAGAAGGTTATATATTTTCTATTCAGCATTGACATCCATTGTTCTTCATATTCATTACCATCCATTAAATATGCTCTGTGTTCTTGATGTTGTACTTGCTTTACACGTACGAACGCACACCTTATTCGTTTGGAAAAAGCTCGTTTTCTCTCTGGTCGAGAAGGATTCGATAACGATCCTCCATCCTTTCATCGCTGCTCAGAGTACCTCTCTTCCTCTCCTCCGCTCTCGGCCCCTGTTGGATAGAAAACATTGGCTCGGACGATGATCAATGGCGTCCGTCAAACGAACTCGCGACCCGGCGCCTCCAATCATAACGCATTGGCATGCGTAATCGGCCCACTCCGCACCATTACACATTAGAAACGGGGTGTTAAAAAAAAACACGTTTTTATCCAATAAAGCCCACGGCAGAGAAATGGACCATTCATTTACATTCAATTGGCACAGTGGCGTATCATTACTTTACATTAGATGGGCACAGCCATGTGTGGTGTCGGTAATGGATGAACAGAAAATGCATGCTGTTACCAACGAATAGCCTACAATAGGCTCACGATGAAGCAGCAGTTTAATTTGATTATTTCACCTTTATTTAACCAGGTCGCCCAAGTTGAGAACAAGTTCTCATTTGCAACGGCGACCCTGGCCAAGATAAAGCAAAAGCAGTTCGAGTCACACATGGAATGAACAAATATACAATGAATAAATACAGTTGGGGGGGGGGGGGATGCATGGCACAATAGCTATTATCAATGAATCATAGATGGCAATTTCGAGTCAATGGCAGCTGCTACCAATAAACCAACCAGTCTCCCATCCTGCATTTAAAGCAAGGCCCGTGTGAGGTATATTGTACAGTAACAGTGTGGACCGGTTTCTAAGGCATTCCTTTAAAGGGGAAATGCGAGATTCAAGCAGAAAGAAAACGTGACCACCCTGATGCTTTTCGGGGGGGTAAACAGCAAGGAAGGGCCAGGAGAAATGGAACCACTCTAAAAAATGCACAGAAGGAGCTATAGATGCAAGGACTGACCATGCATGAGATGAATGACAGTTTCAACCACTTTTTGAAGCTACAGTATACAATGTATTACAGGGTTCATTATGCAACGTCAACATCATTCATTTATAAGTGTATAGCAATGGATGTACCAATTCCAGATTGTCCCTTAAAGATAATACAGTCTAATATAAGAGGAGTGAGTCCCTTGAAAACAAAGCTCTCAACAGACGTCTCCAGCAGTCTTAAAGTAGTATTAAAAAGCCTGCAGTGTTGCTCGGTTCTAATTAAACAAATCTGGCCTCTCCAGCTTCCAACACTAAAGGAGGAAGAGAAGGAGACTTCAAATGAATTATTGTCCCCAGTGGCTATGTCTATACTGCTGACAGACACTGTAATATGACACTTCAATATGGTTTGTGGCCACAAGTCTCTTTGGTGAGACCGAGGGGTTTCCTAGCTCGAACTTGCATGGGTAACCCCTCTACCTCAATAGTGTACGTCTAAATAGTGTAAAGTGGAGACAACGAGAGGAAACCACTTGAGACTATGTGAGATGCCCCTTATCCAGGTCAGTTGGCTCTAACCATACCTGGGTCCAAGTAGTATTCATATTTGTTTAATATATACTTTTGAGTTAATCAATTGCCTAGTCTCAAAAGAGCAGACTCCACCCAACTGCCACTCCAGGCATGCAAAATCACACTTTTAAAAGTATTTGGAGGAAAATAAGTACTCTTCGAACCGAGTTCTGACTGCAGAAATGCCACGCTACCCAACCTCGGCCCTTATCCGGAAGATGGCGGTAAACAAACAGATTTGAATGTTAAATGACAACAGATGGCTACTTAATGAGACAAAGCTGTCACCGTTTAAATGACTCAGAGCGAGAGAAAGAGAGGGAGGAGAGGAAGGAGGCACAGAGGGATTGGAGGGGGAGGATCATAAATGTCATTGCAAATTTGAACAAGGTCATAATAAAGTTGGAGACGTTCCCCAAAAGGTCTGGACTGAAGAGAAACGTCCCTGATTTATCAATGTCTGTAATGAAATGGAGAGAGAGCGAGAGAGCAAAACAAAAAAAGTGGGGCGAGAGAAGGGAGAAAGCGAGCGAATGAGGGAGAAACAGAGGGGGAAGGAGGGGAAGAGAGAGAGATAACTCTGATAACTCAGAACCTAAGCCAATGGGGTGCAAGCCTATCACACACCCGGGAAATGGAGGACTCTGTCTGAACTGTTCAGTAAACACAATGAAGTTTTCAGGGAGAGTGAACGATGTGTCGGGTCTCAGCCGCCACAGTGCTTATCTTTGTCTCAAATGGCACCCTACGCACTAACTTGAACTTACACCTGAAACCCCACCTCTTTAAGGAATACCTAGGATAGGATAAAGTAATCCTTCTCACCCCCCCCCTTAAAATATTTAGATGCACTATTGTAAAGTGACTGTTCCACTGGATGTCATAAGGTGAATGCACCAATTTGTAAGTCGCTCTGGATAAGAGCGTCTGCTAAATGACTTAAATGTAATGTAAATGTAACTTTGAATAGGGCCCTTAAGGCTTTGGTCAAAAGTAGCCCATAACATAGGTACATATGGAGTGCATCCCAAATGGAACAGTACTCCCTATCAGACCATACATGGGGGATGTTTTCTTCAAGGTTAAAATGTGGTTGAGCATTGGTGCTTTTTACAAAGTCTCCTCCTGTAGTCACTTGCAGTTTTTGTACTGCACAATAAGCCACTAGCAGAAATGAACCAGAAAGGCTACTGAGCATCAATTACAAACATTTGGGGTGGGAAACATAATGAGTATCGTGGCACGCACACTGACAGCACACAAAATACCAGTTTGTCCATGCTGGAGCCATCCTCTGTGCTCTTCTTGGTTGGGTTGATGACATCAGAGGAGTTATTCAGGGGCCCTTGGCCTCTCACGGGGAACACAGGTAAACAGGACATAAGTATTAGTAGTCTTGCAAAAACTGGACAAAGATAGTAGTCCCCAAAAACTCCCAAAACATGGGCCGCCACAACTACACTTGAATGAGAGTAATTTTCAAAACAACCCATTTCTTTCACATCGAACATAATGAGCATGGTATTGGTTAAATTATCATAGGCAGAGGGGGCTTTACTTGGCACATCGAGCTCGAGCGACTCCTTGTGGCGGGCCAAGCGCCTGCATGCTGATCTTGGTCACCTGTTGAACAGTGTTTCCTCTGACACATTGCTGTGGCTGGCTTCCAGGTTAGGCGGGCAGGTGTTAACCTGTCTAGGACTGGTGTTCCGCTAACAGCCAATAAAATTGCAGGGCGCCAAGCACAAATCAACAGGAATCTCATAAATCAAATGTCTCAAACATACAAGTATTAGGCACCATTTTAAAGATACAATTCTTGTTAATCCAGCCATAGTGTCTGATTTCAAAAATGCTTCACAGCGAAAGCGCCACAAATGATGATGTTAGGTCACCACCAACCCAGCCATTTCCCAGCCAATGAGAGGAGTCACAAAAAGCACATGGCCCAGGGCCAAAAATTAATCACT
Organism: Oncorhynchus gorbuscha; assembly: GCF_021184085.1. Lineage (NCBI taxonomy): Eukaryota > Metazoa > Chordata > Actinopteri > Salmoniformes > Salmonidae > Oncorhynchus > Oncorhynchus gorbuscha. The sequence goes on along the minus strand of NC_060189.1, from coordinate 47,025,253 downwards.
AATATTTGATGATCTTCATCAGATGACACTCATAGGACTTCATGTTACACAATAAATACATGTTTTGTTCGTTAAAGTTCATATTTATCTCCCAAAATCGTATTTTACATTGGCATGTTACATTCAGTAGTTCCAAAACATGCATTGATATTGCAAAGAGCCACATGAATTCACAGACATACTATTATTATTATAAATGTTGATGAATATTTAAGTGTTATGCATGGAACTTTAGATACACTTCTCCTTAATGCAACCGCTGTGTCAGATTTAAAAAAACTTCACAGCAGAAAAAGCATAATCTGAGAACGGCGCTCAGAGCCCAAAGCAGCCAGAGAAATATCCGCCATGTTGGGTAGTCAACATTATTCATAAATAGCAATATAAATATTGATCTTCATCAGAATGATCTTCATCAGAATGCACTACCAGGAATCGCAGATCCACAATAAATGCTTGTTTTGTTCGATAATGTCCATCATTTATGTTCAATAGCTGCTTTTGTTAGGGCGTTTGGTAAACAAATCCAAAATCGCTTTCAGGTCCAGTCGGATGAAAAGTTGAAAAAGTTATATTTGAGGTCGAAGAAACTTGTCAAATTAAGTATAGAAGCAATTTTTAGGATGTTTTTATCATAAATGTTCAATAATGTTCCAACCGGAGAATTGGAATGTCTGTAGAAAAGCAATGGAACGAGAGATACCTCTCATGTGAAATGCATGTGACTGAGAACGAGGCTGTTGGCAGACCCCTTATTCAAACAGCTCTCATCCGGCCTCTCTTCACTGTAGAAGTCTGAAACAACGTTCTAAAGACGGTGAAAACATTAGGAAGTGCAAAATAACCCATATTCCACTGTGTATTCGATAGAGACTGAGTTCAAAAACTACAAACCACAGAATTCCCACTTCCTGTTTGGATTTTCCTCCCAGGTTTTTGCCTGCCATATGAGTCCTGAGCCCATTGGGGAGTTGCAGCGATGAGACAAGATAGAAATTGGGGAGAAAGGGGGGGGGGATACTGTAGGCAATAACTACCTGCTCTCTGGCATCTATCCAGAAAAAAAAATATTAGTGGACGATGACTGCTACAGAGAGTACATATATGCTTACCCAGTGATAATCTAATAAGAAAAAGCTGGTATGAAAAATATAATTTCATTTTTTTATTTAATTTGTAAGAAATTGCCCTTATTTTTTGTCATCTAATATTTTATATCAATCATTGTGGTGCTTTTTATGGTCAAGATGTCAAAGAATGCTACAACTGCATCGAAATTTCAGGCGCCAGGGTATTCATGCCTTTCTTTCCTTTGGAATCCAATTAAATTATTTCCTGTCTCCGGTCTTTTCAAACCAGTTGAGTTATTGATTTCCGCCTAAATAGACATGAATATTGAAATATTGATTTCCGCCTAAATAGACATACCCAAACGTAATAATTTTTCATGAGATGGTCATAAACAATAACTGATAATGTTTCATAGTTTTAGAAAGGTCTTGAACTCATCTTTCTGGTGAAAATAGTTATAAATTAGTTATAAATTGCTGAGGTCTACTCACTTTTGAGAACACAAGCTCGAGTGCATAGTACAACTATTATGAAAATATGAAAAGTATGAAATGCTTTCTAACAATCAAATGAGAAATTACAGATCTTCTAAATGTAAAATAAATATGATCATATGTAGTGACAGTACAATATTGGCACTATTTCATAGAACTGTCGACAGAGAATTTTCTCCTAAACATGGCGCAGAGACCCAAATGTGTTACAACTTCAGCTTTAAGCACAAAGTGGTCTTCTTTCGATTCTATGAAATTATTTAGTATTTTTTCATGCTGAATCCTGCTTGGAATATCCCAGCGAGATGACCACAATGTCTGCACTCGCTAGACTGTTCATTTGCCGTCTCCCAAGCTGGGCTCACTCTCTGGATAGGCCAGAAAATGTGACACGTCACTCCCTATGCAAATGTGGGGTCTGAAACTTGGCACTTAAAGTCAGCTCTGCTTAGAGAGTGGAAACTGAGAGTAGACAGATGAGGCATAATAAGGCACGGGACTCTACGGTGTTCACAGAGCACGTTGTACTCCAAAATGTCAGTTGGAACTGGTCCAGAACTGCTTAAATTCCCCCGTATCAGGGACTTAACATCTATGACTAGCTTGAAGTAGCTTAAGCGATTTCATATTTTGCGCATTGCACATTGCCTGGTGTCGTGTCTTTGGCTATGCCCGATTAAGTGATATGACATGCTATTCTATAAAATCCTTTCTCTGTAATTAATATTACCTGATTGAGCTAATCATGTAAATGTAATTAACTAGAAACCACTAAATAATATTTATAGAGCTGTTATCTTCCGAATAAACACTTAAAGACCTAGTAATATTTTACATCAATAGCAGTCAATTTAATCGTCACCTTATTTCAGTCTCATCTGAAAGTTGTAAATTCTTGACGAAATTCTTGACGAACCCTGGCTAACAAGTTGAATCAGCAATACAAATTTGGGTTGAATTATTTATTTACTAAATACCTAACTAATCACACAGAATTACATGTACACAGAATGAACCATACCTTGATTACAAATGATGGCATAAAGGAAAATGTCCCTTGCGGACGGAACAGATATGACAGCTGGTTACACAAAGAAAGTGGGTTGGGTTTGAGTGAAAGAGCAGGAAGACTTGAGGAACAAAAGGAGTAGCTATGTCTCTATCGGGCCGTAGGCAGCTACTCTATCGTAAATACAGAATCTTATGCATTCTAAATTACCACCCATTTGGAAAAGGAGAATGCAATAAATATTTACTCTGAGCTGTGCTTCAATAGGTTGGTGGTAGATGGAAGGCCGTGTTGCCCAACAGAGTCCTTTGAAGAGTGTCTTTGGCAGTGAACGGGATACTTTGTAGTGTCGTCGTTGTGTGGTAGACGGGATACTCCGTCCGTCCTTTCCCACGTTTACAGCTGCTTTTGCTAACTCAACGGCTAGGATTTCTCACTTCTTTAGTGAGTAAGAGTTCAAAGTGTATACCATTCACAACCAAAGCTCACGATGAGGTTGACTTAGTTCTGTAGTTGACATGTTAGTCCTTTTCAACGTATGGACCGTCGTCCTATCATCCTCGGAACAGGTTCCATTTTCGTCAAGGGCTTATATAGTGAAGGGAGAAGGGTATGTTTTCATAGTTTTATAACCCATGTCTCTTCACAGGGGCGGGCCACTGATTAACCTCATTTGGAAGCTAAAATTACATTTAAGAGTCCCTCTGTAGAGTCAAGAGAGAGGGAAGGGAGAAAGGTATTTATGGGAGGGGTCATAAACCTTACCCACAGGCCAACGTCATGACACTGGGGTGATTCCTGGAGTAAGACTGCACATTTGGGTGTGTCTGCCTACCCTCACTGCTAGCTGTCGGGCAGGCTACTGGACTGTCCACTTTTCTGAAACGTCATTACCAATGAATCATTTTTACCCAGACTTTTACAAATCTTGGACATTAACTTTTTCTTTGTGGATGTAGTGAGAATGGGGCTTCTCCCGCCACTCAACGCCGGCAAGAGCCTTGACTTCCACAAGATGGATGTGACTATCTCCACTACAACTGTTGTACGTGCTGGTTGCCCTACTGTGTGCATACAGAATAAAATATTGGACATGGAGTTCTGCTGTGACTTCTACAACGCTGTCACCGAGAGGTAAGAAAGGTAGGCCTAAATGCATTTCCTTTGCAATTTGCAGGTTATGTTATTGTTAAATAGACAACATCCCTTTGATTTATCAGGCTAGAATTGAGTTTTTTCACATTTTGAAAAAATATTGTAAGCACACACACACACACAGTGCAATACAGTAGAGCCACTAACACACATGTAACTTGCTCTATCCTGGCCCAACAACGGTGCCTGCCAGGCCAAGCAGCTAATGCCCAGTGAGTCGTCGCAGCAGGCTACTGTCACATTACCACGGGCCCAATTCTGTCTAATTGATAAATGACTGTACGCAGAGCCACCTCAGCTATACAAGGTCAGCCCAGAGCCCTGCCAGGCTCCCACAGAGCAGCAAAGTCTCTCTCTCACACACACACACACACACACACACACACACACACACACACACACACACACACACACACACACACACACACACACACACACACACACACACACACACACACACACACACACACACACACACACACACACACACACACACACCACGTATGCCGCACACATACACACACTCTCTGACGAGCACACATTCAAATGAAAATGCCTTGTACGCGCGCACACACGCACAGACACACACAAACACAGACACACAGTCGAGCCCCTGCCTTAGGACCACAGTGCTCTCAGGGGGAAGCCCACAAATCCAATCAATCTAGCTACCTGGCTGGAAGAACAACACAGCCCCACTCACTTGACAGAAGTCTGTATTCTCACGCTGGCACCAGATCGAGTCGATAACCACACATTGTATTTGCATCGCTAGGCACCCATGGAAAGTCAAACAATTCTAAGATGGTGATAGAATTAGGGCCGCAAAATTCCAGACTTTGGGAAAGTCACAGCCATACACTGAGTGTACACAACATTAGGAACACCTGCTCTTTCCATGACATAGACAGACCAGGTGAATCCAGGTGAAAGCTATGATCTTGTTTTGATGCCACTTGTTAAATCCACTTCAAATCAGTGTAGATGAAGGGGAAGAGAAAGGAATAAAGAAGGACTTTTAAGCCTTGAGACATGGTTTGAGTTTGTGCCATTCTCAGAGAGTGAATAGGCAAGACTAAATATTGAAGTGCCTTTGAATGGGGTATGGTATGAATGGGGTATGGTATGAATGGGGTATGGTAGTAGGTGCCAGCCGCATTGGTTAGTGTCAACGACTACAGTGCTGCTGGGTTTTTGACGTTCAACTGTGTATCAAGAACGGTCCACCACCCAAAGGACATCCAGCCAACTTGACACAACTGTGGGAAGCATTGGAGTCAACATGGGCCAGCAACCCAGTGGAACGCTTTAGACACCTTGAGGAGTCCATACCCTGACGAATTGAGGCTGACTAATTCATCAAGGCAGTTCTGACGGCGACTCAATATCAGGAAGGTGTTCTTAATATTTTGTACACTCAGTGTATGTGTCCATTTATTTCAATCAATCCAAGAAAAGCAGGTATCATTGGGCTGAAACCAAAGTAAATGATCGGGGAAATAAGTCAGATCTCAAATCCATCCGATACACTTGAACTGAATGAAAGACATTTTTATAAGCAACCCAATTCCTGCCAAAAGATAAAGCGTTTTTACTTCTTTCACATTGAACATAATACGCTTGGTATTGACTGAATGATTGTAGGCAAAAACAAAAATAAACTTCTCTTTGGTGTGTCCACAAAACTATTAGCGAGCGATGATTGCTACAGAGAGCACATACTATTACCGCCACAACAATGGAGGGAGAAAAGCGCACAGACTAGCCTGGTCCCAGATCTGTTTGTGACGTTTTGACAACGCCTTAGCAAGACATCACAAACAGATCTGAGACCAGGCTACACGCAGCCTGTGTAAAACAACCCACCACACAGCCAGTCAAGCCTGGTCCCCAAACTGTTTGTGTTGTCTCACCAACTCAACTGTCTTGCAAGACAACACAAACAGATCTGGGACCAGGCCACACACACAGTATGAAAATGTATGCACTCTGGATAAGAGCGTCTGCTAAATGACTAAAAATGTAAATGCAAATTCTTCCTCAAACAACCCTGTACATATATCAGTTAAAGTAGCCCGTTACTATGCACAGACTCCAACATTCCTCTACTCAACAACGTTAGCCCCTGCACTGTTTGTCCATTGGGTGATCATCATAGCTCGACAAAACCCATTCGCACGCAGCCCCACGTAACCCATAGATGCTGTTATAATTCCTTTCCAATGGCCCTCAAAACAGCTAAAAAGGTGTTGCGGCGAGCACCGAGGAATCTACCAATGTGCAGCCATAACCATTCAAATGTTTCGACTCGGCATTAATGTGACTGTACCCGGCGGTAAGTGGCACAATCCATCACTGTTGTGACTGGAATATTCTCAATACGCGGCACCCCTGGAATCCCTGTATAGCACTCTTCTGGTTGAATACAGCAATACGGTCTAATTAATGTCATGTCTTCATGTCTTAGATGGTCTTTACATGGAGCGAAGCAAGGTGAAACGAATGAAGAACCGTCGTGGCTCATCTTTGCCAAGCATTATATAATTCACTTTTTTTTTTTTACATAGGTAATCTTTTAAGCTCAGACTTCACTTGATAATGCCATCGCTGGAACATTCAGTACAGCCTACTGGTGGGGGGGGGGGGGGTGTAATATTCATTAAAACCTGACAGTAATCAGTTGATGGAGCAACTTACTCAAATGCCACCCTCAGTACAGCGGATTGCAGGCAGACAATACTGTAGTTGGCTGAGCGGGAAGGAGGCCTCTTGGAAATGGAGTGGTGGAAGTGGAAACAAGACACACTGGTCGTCACACCTCCTGTTCGTCTTAAGGAAAGACGAGGACGTCTGTAAAATGGGCGATCTGGGAATTAAACCCCCGAAAAGTGATCAACCCCACAACTCTTTGGGTCAAACAGCTGAGGGATGGAGCTGGAGCTGTGGATGCAAGGACTGACCAGCCATGAGATCACAATGACTGTTTTAACATTTTAAAGCTGCAGTGCTGGTTTACAGTGCTGATATCGTGTACAAACAACGGAGTCAATAAAGCAAGATTATTTTGGGGGGGCTATGATGGTTAAACAGTACAATTAAGCTCATAAGGCACCAGTCTTGCATGTACAGCATAACCCTCATATGAATAACAACCACTCTAACACCAATACTCTCAAAACTCTCATTCCCCTGATTACACACCCCTAGAAATGACGTGTGCCTCGCAAGACATGGCCTCTCACATAGACATAAGCACAGTCTCGTGAGGTTAGGTAGCATCTTTACTCACACACTGAGCAAATGACCCTGGCTAAAATCCTTTATCCCACTGAGTGGGTCTTTGTAGCTCTTCCCAGAGCATGTCACAATAAGGCTGCTCTTGGCAACCACACGTCAAAACTGTTCCAGTGAAACAAAGGGGAAGGGGGGGGGAATATAAAGAAGCCTTGACTTCTTGACTAAGAAGAGAAGTTCAGTAGGAGCTGTAAAGAGATGGTGCAATAACACGCCTGAGGGGGTGAACCCTGTGAAGTGATGCCTTGTCTGGGCTGTCACTGGGCCCCCGACCCCCCCTATTCCATGTCATGGAGCTCCCTGCTAACGCTGGCTACAGACAATGAAGGGGTTCCACTAAAGTGAAGCTACAGTCAACCAATAACAGTAGCAGGGACATCATACGCAAGACATTGCTTCTTTTAGACATAATTGAAAAATACAGAATTTAGCAGCGCCCCTCAAACAAGTTAGGTGCATGATGTCTGAGTGGTTGTGCATGCTAAAGGTCCGGTTTCCCGGACATGTCTTGGACTAAAAAGCATGCTCAATGGAGAATGAAAAAAAAATGTTTTAGTGTAGCACTAGGCTTACTCTATGTCCGGGAAACCAGCACCTAATGGTTAGCGAATGGCGGAACAAGGAAGTCGCTGACGTGAAAGTCACACACCCTACACATCGAGCCAATTGGGTTAACCCACTTGAAATGGAAATGAAAATTGTCTTATTCCATTTACTAAGATGGATGGCACGCCATTGCTGGACAATCTTGTCCATCTCTGCAGGGGAGTAGCCAAAAAGCGTGGCTATTTTTTCTATTTCTCCAGGGCTCCAATTGTGCTTTGGTGTTTCCTCCACATTGAAAACTGACATGTACTGCAATGCTTCAATGTTGTCCGGCAGTCTCACCCTCAACTCATTCGTGAGGGAGACGGTGAAGGCAACACACCGTTTTCGGACATTGTTTTCATCCTCAGGCGCAAGGTGGAGCTCAGCTGCCTTTAACTCAAAAAGGTAACCAAGGTACGGTTTGGGACTGATGTATCCATCTATTGGCCCTTTGAGTACATCAACATTTGCCAGTGGATTCAGCACCCTGCTGCTCACAGACTTGATCAGGCTAACCAAGCTGTCAAGTAGCTTAAGAGGGTCTACTTGCTCTCCCTCAAAAGCCTTGATGGCCAACTGTACCTGACCCAGCACTGACTTCAAAAAGTCATGTACAATATGTTTTGAGGATCACTGTACATGGAGTATAAAACCTCAGCCATGTAGCAGTGTTCACTGGACTTGGTGACTGCGAAATGCAGCCCAAGCTCCTCCCACTGGTCCAAAATGTGTGAAACCGTGGGTGTGGCACACACCTTGGTTATCTGTAAAAGTTTCTCCCCACAGTTCATGGTCTCATATATGGCCTTGTAGGCCTCCCTGCGCTTTTGAGACACTGAAAACCAGTTATAAGTCTCTCGTACCAAGTACTCCACACTACGGGGGATGGTGTCATTGGAAACAGGACTTACAGCAAGCTGCAGAGAGTGGCACACACAGCGAATAACAACCAGATATTTGAGGACATACTCCTCCTTGAGCACTTTATGGACCCCATTATTAATCCCTGTCATAACAGAGGCATTGTCAGTCCCTATCCCCAGGAGTTTCTACTTTTTTCTCTTTTTCTCGAGGAAAGCCACAACAGCACGGGCTATAGATTTGGCATCTCCTCCCTCCAACTCAACAAGCCCCAGGAATGTTGTTACAATTGTCTGTTTGGTGTCACTAAAGTACCTTACATCTGTGGACTCATCGAGGAGGAGGCTGAAACACTGGTCACCCACATCTGCGACCAACTTTTTGGTATGGTGCTAGAACACCATTAATAATTTCTGTGCACTTTGTCCTGTGCATTTTGAAGTGGGTAGCAGCAGTGGAGTCTGAGAAAGCAGCTCTACATGCTTCTACAATGTGATCACATGCCAGCATGGAACAGTGTTCAGAGATAACTAATGCCATGGTGGCCTCAGCCTTTTTTTCAGAGTACATTTTTTTAAACCATAATTGGCAGCTTGTTTTGGGTGGAACTGTTATAATGCTTTGCCCTTTGAGTATGTTTTTGAGTTGCCATGTGTTCTTTTACATCACTAAGTTTGGTGTAGAAATCAGCCTTACAATATAGGCAGTTATGTCCGTGTATCATCTCCAATAAACGGGGTTTAGCTTATGTCACAGAGAGGCACACACACAGTGGACAAGGTGAGTAAGTGACTGAGGCTGTGTGAGTCAAAAGCAGTGATTTATTTTTGTGCAGTGATTTATTTTAGACAAAGAACATTTTACATATTCATCCCGCCCTGTAGACCAGCGGCGGCTTCCCGCATGCGCGATTCATTTGCAGTCTGGATGCGGAGGGGTGAACGCCTCCTGCTCTGACTGCAGCTGGGAGGGACTGCTGCGTGAGGACTGGGCCGACTGAGTGCTTTGGGATGGGATGGGGGCCCCCGGGCAGCACCCGCTGCTCGTTGAGAAGAGTAAGAAGGATACGTGCTTTCACGTCAGAGTCTCCAACAGTCTCCAATAACATCAGAGGAAGTCGCTAGATTTATCGCTAGGCGATTTTTAGAAAATGTGCCGCTAGAGGGGTCTGAATACTCGCTAAATATAGCGACTAAGTCGCTAAGTTGGCAACACTGACAACGACAGATCTCTGATGTTTTATATGGGGCGATGCTGGAACGTTCCCCGGATGTTACAGAATATTCCTTCTCACTTTCCCTGTCATGTGATAATGCTTGGTGGATCGGGCAGGTTTTCACCATTGGCCTGTGGAATAGGTTGTGACAGGCAGTGGCATGTATTCATGGATGCCAAGGGAAGCCAGGCTTCCTCAAATAACAACATATAAAATCATGTACAGTTCCAGTCAAAAGTTTGGACACAACTACTCATTCAAGGGTTTTTCTTTATTTATGCTATGTTCTACAATGTAGAATAATAGTGAAGACATCACAACTATGAATTATTCACATATGGAATCATGTAGTAACCAGAAAAGTGTTAAACAAATCAAAATATATTGTATATTTTGGATTATTCAAAATAGCCACCCTTTACCTTGATGACAGCTTTGCACACTCTTGGCATTCTCTCAACCAGCTACACCTGGAATTTATTTTCCAACAGTCTTGAAGGAGCTCCCACATATGCTGGGCACTTGTTGGCTGCTTTTCCTTCTCCTTGTCCAACTCATCCCAAACCATCTCAATTGGGTTAAGGTCAGGTGATTGTGGAGGCCAGGACATCTAATGCAGCACTCCATCACTCTCCTTGTTGGTCAAATAGCCCTTACACAGCCTGGAGGTGTGTTGGGTCATTGTCCTGTTGAAAAACAAGTGACAGTTCCACTAAACGCAAACCAGATGGGATGGCATATCACTGCAGAATGCTGTGTTAGCCATGCTGGTAAAGTGTGCCCTGAATTCTAATAAATCACAGGCAGTGTCACCAGCAAAGCATCCCCACAAACATCACGCCTTCTCCTCCATGCTTCACGGTTGAAACATGCGGAAATCATCTGTTCACCTACTCTGTGTCTCACAAAGACACCGTGATTGGAACCAAAATTCGCAATTTTGGATTCATCAGACCAAAGGACAGATTTCCACCGGTCTAATGTCCATTGCTCATGTTTCTGAGCCCAAGCAAGTCTCTTCTTCTTATTGGTGTTCTTTAGTAGTCGTTTATTTTGCAGCAATTCCACCACGAAGGCCTGAATCACGTAGTCTCCTCTGAAAAGTTGATGTTGAGATGTGTCTGTTTCTTGAACTCGTGATGCATTTATTTGGGCTTTAATTTCTGAGGCTGGTAACCCTAACGCTAACTCTCAAGCAGAGCTAACTCTGGGTGTTCCTTTCCTGTGGCGGTCCTCATGAGAGCCAGTTTCATCATAGCGCTTGATGGTTTTTGCGACTGCACTTGAAGAAACTTTAAAAGTTCTTGAAATGTTCCGCATTTACTGACCTTCATGTCTTAAAGTAATGATGGACTGTCATTTCTCTTTACTTGTTTGAGATGTTCTTGCCATAATATGGACTTGGTCTTTTACCAAATAGGGATATCTTCTGTATACCACCCCTACCTTTTCAGAGCACAACTCATTGGCTCGAGCGCATTAAGTAAAGAAATTCCACAATTTAACTTTTAACACGGCTCACCTGTTAATTGAAATGCATTCCAGGTGACTACCTAATGAAGCTGGTTGAGAGAATACCAAGAGTGTGCAAAATTGTCATCAAGGCAAAGGGTGGCTACTTTGAAGAATCTCAAGTAGAAAATATATAACACTATATTGCTTACTATATGATTCCATTTGTGTTATTTTATAGTTTGATTGCCTTCACTATTATTATACAATGTAGAAAATAGTAAAAAAATAAAGAAAAACCCTTGATTGACTAGGTGTGTCCACACTTTTGACTGGTACTGTATCTTTTGTCTGAGCGAACAAAACAGTGCCCCTCTGTCTGTGTATGTGTAGGCCATCTATCGGATGCTGTCTGGTCCAAAACGGTATGAAATTATTGCCGCCTGTAGCATTGAAAGCAAGGGAAGATAAAAAAAAAAAGTGGTTGAGCCTATGTCATTGACCGAAACAAATTGACTTGTTGCATCTCGTTGTGATCTTGTCCTCTGGTGGCTAGCTAGAATTTGTCTCTTTCCTAAATTAGCTAAAATTGTCCCTTTCCTAAATTAGCCATGTATGGAGATAGGGATTTGGACTTATGATTTCACTTAATTCTCCATACTGGCCAATGATTTTAGCGGCGATTCTGATTCAACCATTAATTCATACATTGTACCCTTGGCCTGAGAGGATAGAAGTTCAATATGTAGCTAGATGTAGAAGGCTAATGATAACTAGCATTTGTTCCCCTTGAAAGGAAATTAGGCTAGCAAGCAAGCATATTAGCCAGATAGCCTAGGGAAACAAAATATAAAAGTGTGTACTGTATGACAGAGTGATGGACTGTTTCGGCAACTTGAAAGAGTGGAGGATGGCGTCAACATGTTTTTACTACTTGAATGAACACACGTCACGTCATATTTAGCTTATGTTGATTGGACTAAATAGTTTTTGGTATCTTTTATTTGTCACTGTATTTGACTAAGCATAGATCAGGTATTCCCAAACTGGGGTATGCGCAATGTCATCGGGGGTACGCCAAATAAAAATGTAATTCACATTTAAAATTATAATATATATATTTTTTTCAAATGTTCAAACAGTCTATTTATATTTTCTTAGGTTTAGGTTCTTCTTCTCACCTGAATAGCCTCGTTTCACTGCAAAAATAAAAATAAACCATCTAGTGTTCAGCAAAATTACAACACAATGTCAAATACATTGTATAATAAATAATTAATATCCAACCACATTAACCGTTACTTTCTCGCTGGAATTCCGCTAATGGTCCGTATGTAGCCAAACGTAGCTGCTGCTCATGTTGGTAACTGTACTGATGGCGCAAAAGCCATGACAGGGAGACATAGTGGAGTGGTAAGGTGCATGCAAACAGTTGTACCGACGCCACTTGGGTACACTGCAGCATCCACCGAGAGGCTCTTGCTGCCAATGGAATGCCTGACAGCTTGAAAGACGTTTTGGACACTACAGTGAAAATGGTTAACTTTGTTAATGCAAAGCCCCTGAACTCTCATGTATTTTCTGCACTATGCAATGATATGGGCAGCGACCATGTAACGCTTTTACAACATGCTATGCTGGTTATCAAGGGGTAAAGTATTGACATGTTTTTTTTAAATTGAGAGACGAGCTTAAAGTTTTCTTTACTGACCATAATTTTTACTTGTCTGATTGCTTGCATGATGACGACTTTCTCACACGACTGGCCTATCTGGGTGAGGTTTTTTCTCGCCTGAATTATCTTAATCTAGGATTACAGGGACTATCCGCAACTATATTCAATGTGCGGGACAAAATTGAGGCTGAGCTGGAGCTCTTCTCTGTCCACATTAACAAGGACAACACACAGGTCTTTCCATCATTCTATGATTCGGCCTATGTATCACGGTCGAAAGGCTTATGATCTAACAAGTTATAGAGCAAACAACGCAATTGTCACAACACATAGGTTATAATATGACTTTTTGTCTGGCTTCCCCAGTGATTGTAACCACCGTTACTGGTGACAGGATACAGGAATGTTGGGAATGGGAATAGGGTCAGAGCACCACGTCGGGAGGTAAACGTTTCAAAATGTAGCTTTTCATCTTGCCGACAGGCCCTGAAACATATCACTCAGGAACATGGATGGCTGTTGACAACCCGGATTGGCACACCATGGGCAACTTTAAGCAACGTTTGACAGGCGTACGAAGCCTCCTCGCCTCGTTACACTTTATATCAGGATTTGGAGCCTAAAGCTGCAATAGACAGACACACACACACACACACACACACACACACACACACACACACACACACACACACACACACACACACACACACACACACACACACACACACACACACACACACACACACACACACACACACACACACACACACACACACACACACACACACACACACACACACACACACACACACACACACACACACACACACACAAACACACAAACACACAAACACACACACAGATAAGCCAAGACAATCTTCACAGGAAGTGTAGTGTACAGGGAACTGGCCAAGCAACAGAGGACCTAAATTTGCATCAGTGGATCAGATCATTTTCGGCACATGAATGATTTGTTTATTTTGAAGTGGCCATTACAGCCCAAGTCTCTGGAGGGGTCAGGGAGTAAAAGCCAGAACAGAGACAGACTGCGTCCCAAATAGCACCATATTCCCTATATAGCCATATGGGCCCAGGTCAAAAGTAGTACACTATCAAGGGAATAGGGTGCAATTTTGGATGCAGCCACAGACTTTGACATAAACATATCAAACCGAGTTAATATTGTTCTCTGGCATGGTGTAACGGCAGTATTGGACCTAACACTGTGACTGGAACCAAAGCACAGAATACTACATGAAAGCAGCTTTCTCCAGCTTGGCATGAGAGCTGGATTTCGCCCTCAACAGAAGCACTCTTCAACACAAGGTCTTTGAAATGTCGCAAATGAGATGAGGTTATTTGGGGGGGGGGGTGTCGCTGTTCTTATTGTTGATGCTGCAGTTGTCATCTACAGTTATTTTGTGAGGTTTCGGGAAATGAAGCCAATAAGTGATGCTATGCCAACTCTCAATGTTCACACACCCACAAATGCACACACACACACACATAACACACTCCCTTGTGTGTGTGTCACTCTTCAAAAACATAACATCAAACAATGGGACAGTTTCCATAGCGTCTCTCATGTGAGGTAAGCAGTAGGCAGCAATCCCTGCCGTGATTGGCTACTCGGGGTAGCTGTGCATTCTGAGTGTGCGTCCGCAGGGAGCTCGCGGCGCTGGCAAACGGCGCCCCATTGAATTGCAATTTGGACTCAAATTGGAGCGGAGCAGGAAATTGTTCTCTCCGCCACCTAACATACTTGATTACGTTTCCCCATATTTGTATTACCGTTTGTTTTCATCGGGGAGCAGTGCTTTATTTGGATTTGCATAGCGGTGTATATTCCAGCTAATACCTCTCACTCCCTTTGGGTCTCCATTTCTGGCATGATTTGTGTTGCACCAGTAGTGGAGTACAGAGTGAAAGGGCATGTTCCTTCGCCAAAGGCGTCTTTGCCAAAGGCCAGATCTTACAACGCCCGGATAGGTATCAGCTAACATATGTTACAGCAATGTCAGTCGATGACACAGTCGATGACGTGGCACACAACCCTTGATTGATGTAATCAGGGGAACGGAACCTATATCTGTGTGGAGGGCTGTAAGGGTTTGCATGAATGCAGTAACATTAGAGCGATAAGGCGAGAGGGGGGGGGGTTACGCCATACATCCAAAGTAACACTTTTCCAATAAATCCCAATTCCTAAAATCACTTAGGGCTCTATTCAATCTGTATAGCTAATGCATGTTTTCACGAGGTAACAGGCATAGTTTTACAAAGGTCTGGAACTCACCTTTCTGGTATAAAAAAATATATATAGTCACTTTTTAGGACACGAGCTCAACATGTACACAGCACAAATATGATACAAATATGAGAATATGGAAAATCATATATTCAACAAAAGTAGGGGAATAGGGCTTGAAATGATTGAAAATGTAGGAACAATAAAACATTGACTTACTGTAAGATTTCACCTTTCTTATAGCCATAAAATAAATATAATCATACTTAGTGACAGTACAAAATTGTCAGCATTTCTTGTAACTGATGATCATTTTCTGCCCAGCGTCCTCTGAGTGACGCAGAGACGCCATTCAAATGCCTGCTGACTCGTTACAACTTCAGCTTTAAGCACAAAGTGCTTTTTGTCCCTCGGTGACCAAGAGAAAATGGTTTAATAAATTCTATGAAATCACTTACAAAAATGTCACGTTGTGATTCTGAATCCATCTGAGAACAAAGAGATGAGACTGCTTTTGCTGCAATCCATTCCAAGGACAGAGCAATACTAGCAAGTTACAAAGAAGCCTCTGAAAAAACAGCGCCTTTTTAATCTATACGTGCAAGGCATTGTGTCCAGCCTCCCCCTCCCCCTCCTCCCCTCCCCCCTCCCTCTCCTCCCTCCATATCTCCCATCTTGCATTGGGAGCCTGCTTCAACAAATGAAACAGCTGTAATGAACTCTTTAGTCTATTCACATGCCTGTGAGGAAAGTACTGCACGGGGTCGACTAAATACCTAATGAAGTAAATGAACACTGTCGTTTTCCCTTCGTCTTTCCTTTAACCAAAGGAAAAGGAGAAAGATGGAGTCATTCTGATGTCATGTTGGCCAGTGACTGTGTTAACTGAGTTAGCCACCAGAGTTAGGGATGGACGGAAGGAGGGAAAGCAGGAACGGGAGGATACATCATTCCGGGCTGACAGTCATAGAGCGAGCGATAATGGCAGGACTTGAATGAGCTCGGGGGGCCCGCACTAGCTCCGCATTCTCTTTCTAGCTGTGCCATCCCATGCAAAAGGAATTTGGAATGGGCTCCATGCATATTTCATACGCAACGTGTTTCACAGATGTTTCTCCAGACATTTTCTGCCTCATAAAACAGGTGATATTATTTTATTGTTGTGAGGATACAGTACAGGGGCCCATCGGAGCTAGGTCTTTTGACGTGAGAAATTGACTGATACATGCATAAGTTATTCTTACATGCAACATATGTTGATGGAGACAGTGATAGAGACCATGAGGGCAGACTTATCACAAGAAACGCTACTTTGGGAGTTTATTTCAATATCCAAAATAAATGTATGGACTTGTATTGTGTGAACCGTGCATCAGTGGCGCAGAGAAAACAATAATAACAGTATTTTGGTTCCTGCCAAGAGAAACGGACAGATCATGCCTTTTCAGAAAATACCACTGTGGCTTTTGGCACAAAGGATAGATTCACACAACGAAGAAGAAGGAAAAGCCCATTTATCACTTGGTGAAACCTTACTGGAACTATAAAAGGGAAACCGGGAGCGAGCATTAGCCCAAACACCTTTTCTCAACATAGTAAACTGCTAAATCCCCTCAACGCCACCTCAAAGAGAAGCCGTCCTGCGAATGAATAGGCTACAATCTACTTTTCCGTTCCCCCCCGAGGGCCCATCTTCAACTACCAACCACCTTTAGTGGAGCTCGATTTCTCCCCGGTCCTCTACTCCACATGGTGAAAGGCTTTGAGGTCCCACCTTTGAGAATGTCAGGGTTCTATAATCATTTTAACGGCGCCGAGTCATGCTGAGCTGTGAAAGTGTTGTCGACTGCTGGAGAGCTGGAACATTCGGGGCCTGCAACCACCATCAAAAGGCTGAACGTGGCAGAAAGGACTTAAGCTTGGAGAAGTGCTGGTTAGATCGGCCTGGAAAATACTTAAGTCTCCGTGTTTGGATTCTGACATCTGGCCTCTTTTCTTCGAGAATAAGAAGTTTTGTGGTGAATGGAAGAAGTAAATTGCCAGCTGAATGGTGGGTAGCATATCACCGGGGGATGTTCAAAAGGCCGAATGGCCCGTAATCAGAAGGGTTTATAATAATAATAATACTACTTTTGGACCCAGCACTAAAAGAGTGCCAAATACTGAATGGGAAATACAAGATGGATTAGTTACATGAATTTAACTTTCCCCATTGTTCTTCACTGGTCTCTAGCAGCATTAACAGTACAGTACAGTAGGTGTAGGGTAAAAAAAAAAAGAAGCTAATACAGTATTCACACTTTTTGGCTCAAGATCAGAGAAGTCTGGATGAGGGATTTGGACGCCTTCTACTCTGAAAGCCAACCCAGAAAGCCCAATATATCTGATATACAGTAGCTACTTCTTCTTCTTCTTCTTCTTCCTTTTTTTTTGGGGGGGGGTGAATGTCCCAAAGGCAAGGCTAGCATTGCACTGACTTAAACATGCCAGAGCATAGCACTAAACCGAGGCCTCAAAGCTCAAACAGCCTCAAACAGCAGGGCCTGTCCCATGCTGAGTCCAAGAGAACTTCAGTGCACATAACCACGATCAGGGAACAAAGAGACATCCAAAAGCAAAACAATGGCTCTATTTTCCGGCTACCCGGATAAAGCACTAAATAAACTTCAGTTAGTGCTAAACACGGCTGCTAGAATCCTGACTAGAACCAAAAAATTTGATCATATTACTCCAGTGCTAGCCTCTCTACACTGGCTTCCTGTCAAAGCAAGGGCTGATTTCAAGGTTTTACTGCTAACCTACAAAGCATTACATGGGCTTGCTCCTACCTACCTCTCTGATTTGGTCCTGCCGTACATACCTATTCAGCTACGGTCACAAGACGCAGGCCTCCTAATTGTCCCTAGAATTTCTAAGCAAACAGCTGGAGGCAGGGCTTTCTCCTATAGAGCTCCATTTTTATGGAACGGTCTGCCTACCCATGTCAGACGCAAACTCGGTCTCAACCTTTAAGTCTTTACTGAAGACTCATCTCTTCAGTGGGTCATATGATTGAGTGTAGTCTGGCCCAGGAGTGGGAAGGTGAACGGAAAGGCTCTGGAGCAACGAACCGCCCTTGCTGTCTCTGCCTGGCCGGTTCCCCTTTTCCACTGGGATTCTCTGCCTCTAACCCTGTTACGGGGGCTGAGTCACTGGCTTGCTGGGGCTCTCTCGTGCCGTCCCTGGGGGGGGTGCGTCACCTGGGTGGGTTGATTCACTGTTGTGGTCGGCCTGTCTGGGTTCCCCCCTTTGGGTTGTACCGTGTCGGAGATCTTTGTGGGCTATACTCGGCCTTGTCTCAGGATGGTAAGTTGGTGGTTGTAGATTTCCCTCAGTGGTGTGGGGGCTGTGCTTTGGCAAAGTGGGTGGGGTTATATCCTTCCTGTTTGGCCCTGTCCGGGGGTGTCCTCGGATGGGGCCACAGTGTCTCCTGACCCCTCCTGTCTCAGCCTCCAGTATTTATGCTGCAGTAGTTTATGTGTCGGGGGGCTAGGGTCAGTTTGTTTATCTGGAGTACTTCTCCTGTCCTATTCGGTGTCCTGTGTAAATCTAAGTGTGCGTTCTCTAACTCGGAGGACCTGAGCCCTAGAACCATGCCCCAGGACTACCTGACATGATGACTCCTTGCTGTCCCCAGTCCACCTGGCCATGCTGCTGCTCCAAACTGGCCTGGGCCCTAGGACCATGTCCCAGGACTACCTGACATGAGGACTCCTTGCTGTCCCCAGTCCACCTGGCCATGCTCCTGCTCCAGTTTCAACTGTTCTGCCTTACTATTATTCAACCATGCTGGTCATTTATGAACATTTGAACATCTTGGCCAGTTCTGATCTCCACCCGGCACAGCCAGAAGAGGACTGGCCACCCCACATATGCTCTCTCTAATTCTCTCTTTCTTTCTCTCTCTCGGAGAGCCCTAGGACCGTGCCCCAGGACTACCTGACATGATGGCTCCTTGCTGTCCCCAGTCCACCTGACTGTGCTGCTGCTCCAGTTTCAACTGTTCTGCCTTATTATTATTTGACCATGCTGGTCATTTATGAACATTTGAACATCTTGGTCATTTTCTGTTATAATCTCTACCCGGCACAGCCAGAAGAGGACTGGCCACCCCACATAGCCCGGTTCCTCTCTAGGTTTCTTCCTAGGTTTTGGCCTTTCTAGGGAGTTTTTCCTAGCCACCGTGCTTTTACACCTGCATTGTTTGCTGTTTGGGGTTTTAGGCTGGGTTTCTGTACAGCACTTTGAGATATCAGCTGATGTACGAAGGGCTATATAAATAAATTTGATTTGATTTGATTTGATTTTCACAGTTCTTCGAGCCCTGACTGTTTGAAAGCCACCCAAGTGTTCCACACTCACTTCAGACGTAAGGAGAGGAGCAATAAGGAAGATAGACACCTCACACAGATAGGGGAAATTGCCCACAGCGAGAAATGTCTTTCAATAGGTGAAGTAGAGACCCAACGCATCCAGTTCGATCACAGCAGGGGAGGGGGAAACACTCAGTGGCTCAATTTGTCCGCCAAAGGAAACAAGTGAGCGGAGATTTTCAAACTAAATGTTCACTCGGGGAAGAGGATTTTACTGAGTACTGTATAATGGTACAAAACCATGAGACTGTACGGAAGTACGATCCTATACAAAGGTCTAGAATAGCCTAATTGGTAGGCTGTCATTGTAAATAAGAATTTGTTCTTAATTGACTTGCCTAGTAAAATAAAAGGTTCACAAAAAAATAAATACATGTCACAATTCCATGCACAAAGGCACGCACATACATACATGCAAACATGAACTCACACACACAGAGTCAGCTGTAACACTGAGAGCTAGGGTTGAATGGCGGGAACCCGGTTACCGAGATTTACCGCCCAAAACCACTCTCTTTTCCCAGGATACTGCGAGAAAACGGTAAATTATAATCAATTCATTATATGAACGGCATCACGTGAAATGGAACTGTTAAATGATATGCAATGTCGAAATCTGGCTTCTCTACGGCCTTCTTCTCTGCTCTCTGCATGATAAATCATCAATGCTCAGGGTGGGGACAGACAGTTCATCTCAGTACGGAACGAAGTTCACAATGCATGCCGACCTATGATCTCATCCTGGTAACTTTTTTTCTTGTGACAGTTAAGCCTAGATTTGCTACCTGTCAGACCGCCATCTGGCATTCGGAGGTCACCTTATTTTTAATTGTATTGAGAAATGAAGGCTATTCCATGCGAGAAATTGCCAAGAAACTGAAGATCTCTTACAATGCTGTGTACTACTTCACAAAACAGCGTAAACTGGTTCTAACCAGAATAGAAAGAGGAGTGGGAAGCCCCGGTGCACAACTGAGCAAGAGGACAAGTACATTAGAGTGTCTAGTTTGAGAAACAGACGCCTCACAAGTCCTCAACTGGCAGCTTCATTAAATAGTACCCGCAAAACACCAGTCTCAATGTCAACAGTGAAGAGACGACTCCGGGATGCTAGCCTTCTAGGCAGAGTTGCAAAGAAAAATCCATATCTCAGACTGTCCAATAAAAACAAAAGATTAAGATGGGTAAAAGAACACAGACACTGGACAGAGGAACTCTTCCTAGAAGGCCAGCATCCCAGAGTAGCCTCTTCACTGTTGATGTTGAGACTGGGGCCTCCCACTCCTCTTTCTATTCTGTTTAGAGCCAGTTTGCTCTGTTTTGTGAAGGGAGTAGTATACAGCGTTGTACGAGATCTTCAGTTTCTTGGCAATTTCTCGCATGGAATAGCCTTCATTTCTCAGAACAAGAATAGACTGACGAGTTTCAGAAGAAAGTTATTTGTTTCTGGCTATCAAACCCACAAATGCTGATGCTCCAGATTCTCAACAAGTCTAAGGCCAATTGTATTGCCTCTTTCATCAGGACAACAGTTTTCAGCTGTGCTAACATAATTGCAAAAGGTTTTTCTAATGATCAGTTAGCCTTTTAAAATGATAAACTTGGATTAGCTAACACGACGTGCCATTGGAACACAGGAGGGATGGTTGCTGATAATGTGCCTCTGTACACCTATGTAGACATTCCATTAAAAATCAGACGTTTCCAGCTACAATAGTCATTTCCAACATTAACAATGTCTACACTGTAGTCTGATCAATTTGATGTTATTTTAATGGAACAAAATCATGTGCTTTTCTTTCAAAAACAAGGACATTTCTATGTGACTGCAGACTTTTGAATGGTAGTATATGGTATATCCATCAGCCTACTAATTATACAAATAGGCAATATTATATTTCAAAATTTAAATCAAATTATTTTGCCTGTACTTTGTAGGCCACATGTGCTGCACCAGTATTGTATGTTCTCTCTCTGCTTTATCATTGAACGAGGTGCATAATTCCTCTCCATATAATACAGTATAATACAAACAGTACAGTAATACAGTTTACACTCAAAAAGATTAGCCTACTGGAGCTTGGTTCATTTATTTACCCAAGAGAGCATATAGCTAGCTACATCTATGCTATTTCATGGTTTTCTTTCGTGGCATAATGTGCAGTAATCTATACTGTATGTCATATATGTATTGGATAATGGAACATTACTTTTTTGGGGTGCTTGGGCTCATTAAATGTATTTAATGTAGGGCTCATCAGGCTCAGGTAACATCAGGCTTGAATTTTTAATCAAAGCTCTAATAAAATCCAGACATAGGCCTATTTACAGTGCCTTTGGAAAGTATTCAGACCCCTTGACTTTTTTCTACACTTAGTTGGGTTACAGACTTATTATAAAATGTATTAAATAGTTGTTTTCCCCTCATAAATCTACACACAATACTCCATAATGCCAAAACATTTTTTTTAGAAATGTTTAAAATTAAAATTAAATGAACACATTTAAATAAGCATTCAGACCCTTTACTCAGTAGGGTCTTTACTGCCAAGTGGCGCAGCGGTCTAAGGCACTGCATCTCAGTGCAAGAGCTGTTACTACAGTCCCTGTTTCGAATCCAGGCTGTATCACATCCGGCCATGATTGGGAGTCCCATAGGGTGGTGCACAAGTGGCCCAATATTGTCTGGGGTTGGCCAGGGTAGGCAGTCATTGTAAATAAGAATTTGTTCTTAACTGCCTAGTTCAATAAAGGTAAAAATAAAGAAGTACTTTGTTGGCAACAATTACAGCTTCAAGTCTTCCTGGGTATGGCGCTACAATTTTGGCACACCTGTATTTGAAGAGTTTCTCCCATTCTTCTTTGCAGATCCTCTCTAGCTCTGTCAGGTTGGATGGGGAACGTTGCTGCACAGCTATTTTCAGGTCTCTCCAGAGATGTTCGATCTGGTTCAAGCCTAGGCTCTGGCTGGGCCACTCAAGGACATTCAGAGACTTGTCCCAAAGACACTCCGACATTATCTTAGCTGTGTGCTTAGGGTCATTGTCCTGTTGGAAGTGAACCTTCACGCCAGTCTGAATGTCCTGAGCACTCAGGACCAGGTTTTCGTCAAGGATCTCTCTGTACTTTGCTCCATTCATCTTTGCCTTGATCCTTGTCTCCCAGTCCCTACCACCATGCTTCACCATAGGGATGGTGTCAGGTTTCCTCCAGACATGACACCTTGGCATTCAGGCCAAAGTGGAATGCTGCAGAGATAGTTGTCCTTCTGGAAGGTTCTCCCATCTCCACAGAGGAACTCTATAGCTCTGTCAGAATGACTATCGGGTTCTTGGTCACCTCCCTGACCAAGGCCCTTCTCCCCGATTGTTCAGTTTGGCTGGGCAACCAGCTCTAGGAAGAGTCTTGGTGGTTCTAAACTTCTTCCATTTAAAAATGATGGAGGCTACTTGTGTTCTTGGGGACCTTCAATGCTGCAGAAATGTTTTGGTACCCTTCCCCAGATCTTTTCCTTGACACAATCATGTCTCAGAGCTCTACAGACAATTCCTTCGACCTCATGGCTTGATTTTTGCTCTGACATGCACTGTCAACTGTGGGACCTTATATAGACACGTGTGTGCCTTTCCAAATCATGTCCAATCAATTGAATTTACCACAGGTGGACTCCAATCAATTTGTAGAAACATCTTAAGGATGATCAATGGAAAAAGGATGCCCCTGAGCTCAATGTCGAGTCTAACAGGGTCTGAATACTTATGTAAATAAGACGTTTCTAGTTTTATTTTAAATACATTTGCAAAACTTCTAAAAACCTCTTTCCACTTTGACATCATGGAGTATTGTGTTTAGATTGCTGAAGTTAAAAAAAATAAAAAATAAATGAATAAGGCTGTAACGTAATAAAATGTGGAAAAAAGTCCAAGGGGTCTGAATACATTCCCGAAGGCACTGTATATGCTTTACTATGCTTTTGAATGACACTTCTAGTTTTTGGTGGTAAATACCTGGGAGAAATGTGATTTATTCTCAGGATGGAACATTTGTAAAATACCCGGAAAACAGTCAACCCTAGTGAGAGCAAATATCAGGTATTTTTTTAAACTCTCGGTAGAGAGAGAGATACACACACTAGCAAACAGCATTAGAGTGCAGCAGCAAAAGCAGCTAAATCCTCCAGGATTAAACTCTCTCGCTGTCTCTCTCCCTCTAAAAACGCCAATTCTCAAAGCCTCAAGAGCTCTTTAATTAGCCAGCCCTCTGTAAAACTCATTCGGTCCTAGTAGTGGCGCAATCCTGAAACGGTAGAGTAATTCCCAGGACTCGAGTGCCTAAATCCAGCTCAGAGTTGCAACACTGGCTTTCGTCTTTCACTTGCCACCACATTAATTCCCAGTCCCCCGTTCCTCCTCTGCTCTCCAACCAAGCTCTCATGTACTGTACAGGCCTTGGGCTGAACTGCTCTCTATGCCTTCTGTTTTAAATAAAACCACCACAGCTAGCAAGGCTATGTCTCAGACACCCTTTCAACATTCGAATGAAACCTTGGTCACCCGATGAAAAATTCAAAAGGAAGCTCTCCTAAACAAGTCCACCCCTTGTTGTGTTTGTGTAAAGTCAATAAAAATATAGATGATAAAAGCACCTAACTGCAACCAAGGTTTCAATCAAAAGGATTGAATGAACAAAATCGTGAAGGTTGTTAAACACAACCCTCTCCAAAGCGAGGACATTGTCATTCACAGAAATGTGAGTTTTATGTCACACACAACAATATTTCCTCATGTTCTCGAATCCTCGATTGTTTTTGAAAATCATTGCCGTATGCTGCAATCTATTTTGATTTAATATTTAGGTACATTATTTAGGCAAATGTGTAAGATACACTCCCCCCCCCCTGATGTCAAACACATGCCAAACACAATCCAAATAGGCAGGTCCTTGACTTTAGCTTGATATACTGTGCAAATAGGCCTGTTTAATCACGTGATGAAAACGTGTTGGTACTGATCGTTAAAAAAAGAGTGAGAAAAGTGTTTTCCATTCAATTTGCATATTTGCAGCGTTAATAAACACTTCCAACGTTTTGAACTTAATTAATTACTTTGGAGACAGCATGACGATGTGCCTAGAGACCGGGAGTGGATTATTAATTGTTTTGGGAGGTCAACTAACGACAGCCATGATGCAAAATGGAAAAATAATAATAACTCAATCGAGAACAAGCTCTGAAACCTTAGCAGAGTTAGGTGTTGGTCCTCCCAGGAAGGAAGGAGTTATGTTTTGGAATCGGATACATTAATACTCTACCACGCGCAAGAGAGAGCCAGAGGGAAAGGGAGGGGAGAGAGATGGCAGATGGAAAGAGAAAGAGATGAGAGATGGCAGATACAGGAACAGAGAGTGAGAGAGCAGAGAGAGACACATATAAAGAGAGAGACACATATAAAGAGAGAGATAGAGAGCGAGGGCAGAGCGAAATAGAGAGCGAGGGCAGAGGACATATATGTGGCACTCTCGGTGTGAATGAGGTGACACTGTGGAGGCCCCTGGGAAAGCGGCAAGCTAGAACCTAGGCAAGGTTGACCACAGGGGAAGGAGAGAGAGAGAGAGAGAGAGAGAGAGAGAGAGAGAGAGAGAGAGAGAGAGAGAGAGAGAGAGACAGAGAGACAGAG
Organism: Oncorhynchus gorbuscha; assembly: GCF_021184085.1. Classification (NCBI taxonomy): domain Eukaryota; kingdom Metazoa; phylum Chordata; class Actinopteri; order Salmoniformes; family Salmonidae; genus Oncorhynchus; species Oncorhynchus gorbuscha. The sequence goes on along the minus strand of NC_060189.1, from coordinate 47,000,103 downwards.
AGACAGAGAGACAGAGAGACAGAGAGAGAGACACAGAGTGAGAGGGAGTCAGTCAGGCAGGCCAGAAGCCCAACCCCGACACTGCGCAGCTCGGTCAGTGAGTCCAATCGTTTGGAAGACCTTCCCCCCTGTCTCTGAGAAACACACCAAATATACAGTATCTTCAGAAAGTGTTCACACCCCTTGACTTTTTCCAAAAAATATTGTGTTACAGCCTGCATTTAAAATGGATTAAATTGAGATTTTGTGTCAATGGCGAACACACAATACCCCATCATGTCAAAGTAGAAAAAGGTTTATGGAAATTCCTACAAATTAATTTAAAAAATGAAAAGCTGAAATGTCTTGAGTCAATAACCCATTGTTATGGCAAGCCTAAATTGTCATGTTTTGTCATTGATTGTCATGTCTTGTCCCTGTGCTTCCCCTTCTATTCGTTTCCCCCTGCTGGTCTTATTAGGTTCTTTCCCTCTTTCTATCCCTCTCTCTCCCCCTCCCTCTCTCCCTCTCTCTCCCTCTCTCTCTATCGTTCCGTTCCTGCTCCCAGCTGTTCCTCATTCTCCTAACTACCTCATTTACTCTTTCACACCTGTCCCCTATTTTGCCCTCTGATTAGAGTCCCTATTTCTCCCTCTGTTTTCCGCTTCTGTCCTTGTCGGATCCTTGTTTGATGTTTGCTGTTCTGTGTCCTTGTTCCGCCCTGTCGTGTTTTTGCCTTCTTCAGATGCTGGGTGTGAGCAGGTGTATATGTCAGCTACGGCCTGTGCCTTCCCGAAGCGACCTGCAGTCTGTGGTCGCGTCTCCAGTCGTTCCTCTCTACTGACGAGAGGATTTCAGTTTTCCTGTTTTGTATTTACCTAAGATAATATCCAGGATTATCGTTTTTGTTTAAGACTGGAATAAAGACTCTGTTTCTGTTAAATCGCTTTTGGGTCCTCATTCACCAGCATAACATAAATAAGTTCAGAAGTAAAAATGTGTTTAACAAGTCACATAATAAGTTGAATGGACTATGTGTGCAATAATAGTGTTTAACCTGATTTCTGAATGACTACCTCATCTCTGTACCCCACACATACAATTAATTATCTCAGTAGAGCAGGGAATTTCAAACACAGATTGAACCACAAAGTCATGAATGACACTTTGGATGGCATATCAATACACCCAGTCACTACAAAGAAGGCCAGCATCCCGGAGTCGTCTCCTCACTGTTGATGTTGAGACTGGTGTTTTGCGGGTACTATTTAATGAAGCTGCCAGTTGAAGACTTGTGAGGCGTCTGTTTCTCAAACTAGACACTCTAATGTACTTGTCCTCTTGCTCAGTTGTGAACCGGGGCTTCCCACTCCTCTTTCTATTCTGGTTAGAGCCGGTTTGTGCTGTTCTGTGAAGGGAGTAGTACACAGCGTTGTATGAGATCTTCAGCTTCTTGGCAATTGCTCGCGTGAATAGCCTTCATTTCTCAGAACAAGAATAGACTGTTTCAAAAGAAAGGTCTTTGTTTCTGGACATTTTGAGCCTGTAATCGAACCCACAAATGCTGATGCTCCAGATACTCAACTAGTCTAAAGATGGACAGTTTTATTACTTCATTAATCAGGACAACAGTTTTCAGCTGTGCTAACATACTTTCAAAAGTGTTTTCTAATGATCAATTAGCCTTTTGAAATGATAAACTTGGATTACTCCCTGATGAAGACAGCTTGGCTGTCGAAACATTGGTAATTACATTTTTGCATCTGAGCTCCTAGAGTGTGCGGCTCTCTTTTATTTTCAAGTTTTCTACTCCGCTAGCCAGCACCTCGCCTAAATAGGTGTACGTTTCTTTTTCTTCTAAACTTGGATTAGCTAACACAATGTGCCATTGAAACACAGGAGGGATGGTTGCTGATAATGGGACTCTGTACGCCTATATAGATATTCCATTAAAGATCTGCTGTTTCCAGCTACAATAGTCATTTACAACATTAACAATGTCTACACTATATTTCTTATCAATTTGGAGTTATTTTAATGGACAAAAAAGAAATGCTATTCTTTCAAAAACAAGGACATTTCTAAGTGACCCCAAACTTTTGAACTGTTGAATCAGTTGGATGGATCCTATAGCCTTCTTAGACTCAACAACTCTGAAGCAATTATCAGCAGACAAAAAAATTCTCACTAAAAGCAGACATCCTCCAAGAAGAAATATCAGATACTGTTAAAACATTCGCATGGAGAAAAGCACCAGTAATGGATGGCTTTGCCAGAGAATTCTATTCATCATTTTGACAAAGTAGTGCCCCTATTGTCACGTCCTGACCTTAGTTCCTTTTTTATGTCTCTGTTTGAGTTTGGTCAGGGCGTGAGTTGGGGTGGGCATTTTATGTGTTCTATGTTTTTGTATTTCTGTGTTTGGCTTGGTATGGTTCCCAATCAGAGGCAGCTGTTTATCGTTGTCTCTGATTGAGAACCATACTTAGGCAGCCTGTTTTCCCACTATGATTTGTGGGTAGTGTTTTTGTTGCACCAGCCAGAACTGTTTCGGTCGTTCTCTTTGTTATTTTTGTTATTTATGAGTTAATTTAACAAATATGGACACATAACACGCTGCACCTTGGTCCTCTCCTTCCAACAGCCGTTACACCTATTTACACAAGTGACATGTCACTCAACTCAGTACTTCCTTATTCCATGTATCAAACAGTTATATTAGAACCAGGAAAATCCAGAGTCCCCTGCTGAATATAGACCCATAAATGTAATGAATAATAACAAAGATTATAAGCAATAGAATGGTACATATCAATCAAGCAGAGGTTAATTAAAACTAGACACGTAGAAACAAAAACAAAAACATGTTTCAGTGTAATACAATATGCAAAAAAACTAGATATAGATTTATCAAAAATAACTATTTTCAGTAATACAAATTACCCCACCGAAGACATTCTTTAAATAAGAATACCCGGTCATAAGACTATATGGGCAAATACAATTCCAAGAATAAAAAAGGCAAGTTTTACATCTTCCTAAGTGTGAGGGTGGTTTTAACCCTCCAGACTTGGAATTGTATCAACTAGCTATCCAAGACTTTTAATTGCGACAGATGCACCAAAGACGAACAATGAGTACAAATTGAAGATGCGCATGCTCATCCCCAGACACTTTTCACATGTCTATTTTCAAATGATAAAGCCAAGAACATGAATTAACAACTTCATAGTTAAGAACACTATAACAATATGGAAGTAAATGGAACATATTCTACAAGAACAAATACGACCCCCAAAAATCACAACCCTATGGAACAATTCACAGATAAATTGGTCCACATGGAAAACTAATGCCATGGAAACTGTAAATTACTTGGTAACAGGAAATACATTTCCATGACAGAATTAGAAAGCAATTTTGGACTGACCAATGTAGATACAGTGCATCCGGAAAGTATTCAGACCCTTTACTCAGTACTTTGTTGAAGCACCTTTGACATTACAGCCTCGAGTCTTCTTGGGTATAACACTACAAGCTTGGCACACATGGGTGGCATGTAGCCTAGTGGTTAGCGCGTGTGACTAGTAACCGAAAGGTTGCATGATCAAATCCCTGAGCTTACAAGGTCAACATCTGTCAATCTGCCCCTGAACAAGGCAGTAACCCTCTCTTCCTAGGCTGTCATTGTAAATAAGAATTTGTTCTTAACTTACTTGCCTAGTTAAATAAAGGTAAAATACATTTAAAAAAAATACACATATGTGTTTGGGGAGTTCCTCCAATTAATCTCTGCAGATCCTCTCAAGCTCTGTCAGGTCAGATGAGGAGCGTTGCTGCACAGCTATTTTCAGGTCTCTCCAGAGATGTTAGATCGTGTTTAAGTACGGGCTCTGGCTAGGCCACTCAAGGACATTCAGAGACTTGTCCCGAAGCCACTCCTGCGTTGTCTTGGCTGTGTGCTTAGGGTCGTTGTCCTGTTGGAAGGTGAACGTTTGCCCCATGCTGAGGTACTGAGCGGTCTGGAGCAGGTTCTCATCAAGGATCTCTCTGTGCTTTGCTCTGTTCATCTTACCCTCAATCCTGACTATTGTCACACTCCCTGCTGCTGAAAAACATCCCCACAGCATGATGCTGCCACCACCATGCTGCACAGTACAGATGGTGCCAGGTTTCCTGCAGACATGATGCTTTGCATTCAGGCCAAAGAGTTCAATCTTGGTTCCATCAGACCAGAGAATCTGGTTTATTGGAGTCCCGAGAGTCTTTAGGTGCCTTTTGGCAAACTCCAAGCGGGCTGTCATGTGCCTTTTACTGAGGAGTGGCTTCCGTCTGGCCACTCTACCATAAAGGTCTGATTGGTGAAGTGCTGCAGAGATGGTTGTCCTTCTGGAAGGTTCTCCCATCACTACAGAGGACCTCTGGAGGACCTATCAGATTGACTATCAGGTTCTTGTTCACCTCCCTAACCAAGGCCCTTCTCACCCTATTGCTCAGTTTGGCCGGGCGGACAGCTCTAGGAAGAGTCTTGGTGGTTCCAAACATCTTCCATTTGAGAATGATGGAGGCCACCGCGTTCTTGAGTACCTTCAATGCTGCTGTTTTGGTACCCTCTACAGACAATTCTTTTGACCTCATTGCTTGATTTTTGCTCTGACATATACTGTCAAATGTGGGACCTTAATTATACAGGGATGTGCCTTTCCAAATCATGTTCAATCAATTGAATTTACCGCAGGTGGAGTCCAATCAAGTTGTAGAAACATCTCAAGGATAATCAATGGAAATAGGATGCACCTGTGCTCAATTTCAAGTCTCATAGCAAAGGGTCTGAGTCATTATGTAAATAAGGTATTCCTGTTTTTATTTGTAATAAATGTGCAAAAATGTCTAAAAACCTGTTTTCGATGTATCCTTATGGGGTATTGATGAGGAAAAACATGTATTTAATTAATTTTGGAATGAGGCTGTAACATAACAATGTGACAAAAGTGAAGGGGTCTGAATACTTTTCGAAGGCTCTGTATTTCCAAATACATGCAACTTAAAAGTTACATATCACAAAATTTCAATTTGAAATCTTTTGGACCAACCGTGAGGGAATCTTCTTTGAGTCTGAAAAAGTGTTAATATGATAGATAATACATTTGATGATATGGTGGTAGCAATACATGGTTATAAAATCTACAGAGAAGACAGAAATGCCAACGGGGGAGGTGTTGCTGTCTATATTAAAAGCCACTTTCCAGTAAAGCTTAGAGAGGATCTCATGTCAAATACTGTTGAAGTAATATGGATACAGGTTCATCTGCCTCACCTTAAGCCCATTCTTGTAGGAAGTTGCTATTGACTACCAAGTGCTAACAGTCAGTATCTGGATAATATGTGTGAATTGCTTGATAATGTGTGTGAAATCAACAGAGAGGTATATTTTTTTCGTCAAGCTGCCCACTCAAGAAGAAGTTTCAAATTGTATCCAGTGTCTGCATCCTGGTTCAGGTTATCAGACAACCTACCAGGTTATTTACAAACAACACAGGTATGAAATATTCCACATGTATTGATCACATATTACTAATGCTGCAGAAATATGCTGTAAAGTAATATCCAAATCCATTGGATGTACAGTAGCAATCACAGTCACCATATCTAGGAAAACCAAAGTTCCAAAGGCTGGATCTAATGTTGTGTATAAGATGTCCGACAAGAGGTTTTGTAGTGATTCCTATGTTGATGATGTAAAGAATATTTGCTTGTCTGTGGTGTGTAATGAAGAGCAACCAGATGCTGCACTTTACACATTAATGAAATTGCTTACTCCAGTTACTAATAAGCATGCACCCATTAAGAAAATGACGATAAAAACTGTTTAAACCCTGTACATTGACGAGGATTTGAAAAATGGTATGGTTGAGAGGGATGAGGCAAAAGGAATGGCAAATAAGTCTGGCTGCATAACCGATTGGTGAACTTACTTGATAGCAGACGATATTGCCACTCCTATTTGCCATCTCTTTAATCTAAGCTTACAAAAAAGTGTGTGCCCTCAGGCCTGGAGGGAAGTCATTCTGCTACCCAAGAACAGTAAGCCACCCTTTACTGGCTCAAACTAATCAGCTTTTTACCAACCCTTAGTACATTTTGGAAAAAGTTTGACCAGATACAATGCTATTTTACAGTAAATAAATTAATAACAGACTTTTATAGTGAAAGGCATTCAACATGCACTGCACTTACACAAATGACTGTTGATTGGCTGAGAGAAATTGATAATACAAATACTGTGGGAGCTGTTTTGTTAGACTTCAGTGCGGCTTTTGACATTATCCTGGAAAAACGTATATGTTATAAAACGTATATGCTATACTGTGGATTGAGAGTTACCTGTCTAACAGAACACAGAGGATGTTCTTCAATGGTAGCCTCTCCAACATAATCCAGGTAGAATCAGGCATTCTCCAGGGCAGCTGTCTAAACCCCTTACTTTTTTCATTCTTTACTAATGACCTGCCACTGGCTCTGAGTAAAGCCTGTGTGTCTATGTATGCAGATGACAACACTATACACGTCAGCTACTACAGCGAGGGAAATCACTGCACCACTTAACAAAGAGCTGCAATCAGTTTCAGAACGGGTGGCAAAAATAAGTCCTAAATATTTCAAAAACTATAAGCATTGTATTTGTGACAAATCATTCACTAAACCCTAAACCTCAACTAAAACTTGTAATTAATAATGTGGGAAATAAGCAAGTTGAGGAGACTGAACTGCTTGGAGTCACCCTGGATTGTAAACTGTTATGGTCAAAACAAATTGATGCAACAGTAGTTAAGATGGGGAGAGGCCTGTCCATCAGAAATTGCTTCTCTGCCTTCTTAAAAACAATATCAACAAGGCAGATCCTACAGGCCCTAGTTTTGCAGCACCTGGACTACTGTCCAGTCGTTTGGTCAGGTGCCACAATGAGGTACTTGGGAGGTACACATGCATAACCCACAAGACATGCCACCAGAGGTGGCAAAACAGACTATGGAAGGTGCACAGTACTACATAGAACTCTATTCCACATCAAGTAACTCACGCAAGCAGTAAAATCAGATTTGAAAAAACAGATAGAAATACGCAGCGAGGACTGTGAAGAGTCATACACCAGGTACAAACACACATGCAAACACACAAAACATACACAATATACACATACACCTGGATTGCATGTTGTAGTAGAGTAGTGGCCTGAGGGCACACACTTATTGTATTGTAAATATATATATTAATGTTTAAAATGTGTATTATAATACTGCCTTACTTTTTGCCTTGGCAGCAGCTATCGGGGATATATAGTAAACACAAATACAAAAACGCCATCATTAACACAATGTTAAAGTTTAATCATTTATTATTGAAATATTGAAATGAGCATGGACAACCAAGATTTTCTTTTCTTTTTTACATTTTAAGGCAATGTGGCAAACAACAACGCAAGCAACAGGCACTAGGGACAATTTGCTGTGTGTTACAGGTGGTTAAGCGCTCTCAGAATCCAATAATACAACTGCTTTAGACGGGCTATTGTGCCACTTTCTTTTTCCTCCCCGCAATGTGCATTGTAGCTGTACCTTGAAAACATTCCCAAACAGTATAGTTGCTAAAGGCATTCAAGTTGACATCTGAAATGGAACAGGCCAGAGTGCCCCATGGGACCTATTCAATCCCAGGCTGCTCACTAGCAGTGTGGCTCACTACAACACACCGGTCTTGCATCTGGGTCTAGCCATGGTACAAACTCACTGACAACAGACTGAGCTTCACCCCGAGTGGTCAGACTAAACTGTAAGTCTGGGCTGTGTTAAGGGGCTCAGAAAGGAGAGCAGTCCTCTGCAGACATGGGTTCAAGTAGTATTTGTTTTCTTTCAAAAACCTGGGCATTTGATCGAGCCCGCCCGGAATGTCAGCTGGGATTGGTTGCACTTTTGGGAAAATACCATTGGCTCCACTGCACCAGACAACCACTAGAGGATGGATACATTCTATACCCCATTACCACTCACTCAAATTTTACAGTACATACATATCCACTTGCGCCACAGAGCTTAGAAATCCCTTCCCCCGAGTCGATATTCATGTAATAAAACTAAATTCCCCTCGACCACACCCAGAAATTGGGGGAAACCCAATTGTAAAAGAGTCAACTTTATCATCAAGTTTTTTGTTATACAGAAATAACAAAACATGCCGAAGAGCCACTGTGTTGATCAATGTACATGTAACCTCAAAAATCCTGGCCTATGGTTTGCAATGCTCCCACGTAGGGAAATGGAGCCTGTGAAAAGAGCTCTGTGGCTTCAGGCTATTCAGCGTGGGAGAGTGAAAAATGTGGGGGCCCGGTGTCCAAGTAGGCTACACGTAGCTATGTGTGTGGAAAACATTTCATCACAGGTAAGACATTTAACTTGTTTAGTATTGTCCATTTGTAACTCCACTCACTACTTGTGGCTGTATATTCCGTTCGTTTGTGTTGTTGGTCTTGGATAGCTTTTTGTTCTGGTCAGCTAGCTAGCTAGCACTCACTCATGTGGCTGCTAGCGTCGTCATGAAAAAGGGCATGAGGGAAACCGTACTATATGACGTTTTTTCTAAGTAGTTAGAATGCTCGGGAGCAGGCGATGTTGAAAAGTCCTCTTTAGACATGTTTTACATTTCTTATATGTCATTTTGTCACTAACTGACTACAACAAGCAGACAACAAGAAAATTTCATTTGAAAAGGTTTTTGCTGTGAGCCAATGGGGTAACTTTGGTAACTTTAGTAACTTTTGTTTTCCCCACAGGCTTGCGGAGCCGCGACATTCTATATAATACCGTCTGGAACTGTAAGACACTGATCAAATATGTACAGAAATAGCCGGTCTGAAGTGCAACAGCTAGGCTATAATGTTATTTTTAAATGCAAAGTCTACAGTAGTGGCAGCTTACGCAGACAGGCGTGGGAGGCGTAGTGAGGCTAAACCCAAGGCGGAACACCGTTTTGGGAATCACCACCACGTTCCCCGATACGTGGCTACCCAATCTCATCCATCATTCTTGTATAGTGGTGTGACCCATATAGACTGTTCTGAATGCTCGGGAGAAACCTCATTCAAAACCTGTAGGACTATTAGTATCCATCTATTTAGTATTTATGTATTTATCATTAGTATCTATGTATTTCTCCTATTTAGCATTAAAATATATGTATTTATCCTGCTACTGGTCCCTATTACTCCTGTATACATGTTGATATGAACCATTCATATTTTACCATAGTATTTACACATCTATTCCTGGTACCAGTCATTTTTCAGCCCTGCTAAATTGATTTGGATTTTTGATTTTATTAGGATTAGGATTTTTATTTTATTTTATTATGTTCTCTTTTAGTCCTTATTTGGACTAATCTTCCAAGAGTCCTCATTAAACATTAAAATACAATTTATAATACGATCACATTTTCACATACAGTATAACACACTGTTACAAACAGACATAATACACTGACATTGACCAGATAAATACTCTTAACAGTCTAACAGTCTAATCTACCTTAGCCCAGCACAACATTCCCATGTATTGTTTGAATTTATATATCGAAAGGTTTCTGGTTTGCTCAGATAAATTATTCAATTTCTGTATTGCTCTAAATCGAAATGTCATTTTGCCTGTTTCTCTTTTCTGTCTGGAAAGCACATAGATGGTGGACAATCTATTTCTAGCATTTACTGAATGTCTGTGTATAGTTTGGCAGTTTCAAATGGTGTATGTTATGAAATAAAGTAAGGGTGTTTTTTTCCAATTATCTTTCTCTTGGCAACACTTCCCCCGGGTATGGATACGTTTAGCTGCGGGACAGGGTGAGTGAAGCCGCCTACAAATTTCTGTGCTGAATGAAATATTGCCACTACCTTTTAAAATCATGTCTATGTTTATTTCCCAAATACAATTCAACACAATTACAATCGCATGTTTTGTATTTGAATCATTTTAATGATCATCTTTTAAAACTTCTTCATGATTGGTGGGTCCCCTGCGGGACGGTTGAGCTAACATAGGCTAATGTGATTAGCATGAGGTTGTAAGTAACAAGAACATTTCCCAGGACATAGACATATCTGATATTGGCAGAAAGCTTCAATTCTTGTTAATCTAACTGCACTGTCCAATTTACAGTAGCTATTACAATGAAATAATACCATGCTATTGTTTGAGGAGAGTGCACAGTTTTGTACATGAAAAGTTATTAATAAACAAATGAGGTACATTTGGGCAGTCTTGATACAAAATGTTGAATAGATATGCAATGGTTCAATGGACCAGGTAAAAACTTTGTACATACACTGCTGCCATCTAGTGGCCAATATCTAAATTGCACCTTGGCTGGAATAATACATTATGGTCTTTCTCTTGCATTTCAAAGATGATGGTACAAAAAAAATGTCTTTGTATTATCTTTTACCAGATCTTATGTGCTATATTCTCCTACATTAATCACATTTCCACAAAACTTCAAAGTGTTTCCTTTCAAATGGTGCTAAGAAAATGCAAGAAAAGTGCTTCAGGGCCTGAGCTACAGGCAGTTAGATTTGGGTATGTCATTTAAAGGTGAAAATGTTTTTCAAAAAGGTCAACTCCAGCACTTTTCAAACTCATTCATTATCTCCAGCACCAAACACATGTCTACATATGTGAAAACGGCACATTTCTACATTTTGCCACAAAAATTTGAAAGTTTAAAAGTTCTACTCAATGACATAAAAAGTAAAACATTTTAAAAACAGTGATTTTCAAACACTATCAGATGCTCGGTGACATGGGAAGAAAACAACCTCCCTCTGGCTAGAAACTAATTTTAGGTTTTGAAAATCACAGTTTTTTTACTTTTTATCCTACCCGGTGTTGAGAAGCATTTTTTAGGACCTTTCTTCTTACCTTTTTAACCACATATCCTAGAAACACGGCATTTTCACATATGTTGTCACTGGTTTGGTGCTGGGGATAATGAATACGAGGTTGAAAGGTGGTGCCGTATATATATTTTTTAACGCTTTTTTTAACATAGGCCAGGCCCTGAAATCATATCTCAGCGATTTATGTCTTGCATTATGCCTGGGAAGAAAACACTTCAATTCCCTCAACTTGCCATTGGCTCAACCAATGGCTCAACTTACCCCAAGGCAAACATTTGGACTATATTATCCAACACAGCTACATGGATGGACTTTCATGATTGAGTTGGAGGCATGCATGGGGCTGAGTTGGAGGCGTGCATGGGGCTGAGTTGGAGGCGTGCATGGGGCTGAGTTGGAGGCGTGCATGGGGCTGAGTTGGAGGCGTGCATGGGGCTGAGTTGGAGGCGTGCATGGGGCTGAGTTGGAGGCGTGCATGGGGCTGAGTTGGAGGCGTGCATGGGGCTGAGTGGGGCTGGAGGCGTGCATGGGGCTGAGTTGGAGGCGTGCATGGGGCTGAGTTGGAGGCGTGCATGGGGCTGAGTTGGAGGCGTGCATGGGGCTGAGTTGGAGGCGTGCATGGGGCTGAGTTGGAGGCGTGCATGGGGCTGAGTTGGAGGCGTGCATGGGGCTGAGTTGGAGGCGTGCATGGGGCTGAGTTGGAGGCGTGCATGGGGCTGAGTTGGCGTGCTGAGTTGGAGGTGCATGGGGCTGGGTTGAGTTGGAGGCGTGCATGGGGCTGAGTTGGAGGCGTGCATGGGGCTGAGTTGGAGACGTGCATGGGGCTGAGTTGGAGGCGTGCATGGGGCTGAGTTGGAGGCGTGCATGGGGCTGAGTTGGAGGCGTGCATGGGGCTGAGTTGGAGGCGTGCATGGGGCTGAGTTGGAGGCGTGCATGGGATCGATGTCCGCAACGGGGCTGTTTTATTTTTGTAATCTGTGATTGTGTGTGGACCCTGCCACATACATCTGCCCTGCTTGTAAACCACACTCTTAGTATGGGTTAGCCGTCTTGACATTAGCTTGCCTCTTAGCTAGCTCCTATTGTTATTCCTAGGAAAGTGGCTTGGTTGGAGACAGGAGGCTTTAGTATGGGTTAGCTGTCTTGACATTAGCTTGCCTCTTAGCTAGCTGCTGTAGCTAGCCCTGGGAGAGTTGCTTGCTTGGAGACATGAGGCATTAGTATGGGATAGATATCCTAACAAGAGGCATGGATAATATCTCTGAATATTGCATGTGTAGCAGCCAGCCCCTGCCTGATTGTATTATTCAAAGCGATACTTGTGGTGCAGAAAAAAACCTCAGAAACAAGTTATGGCGGATTGATGCCTCATTTTCCCTCGCTTCTGCGTATTGTATACCACCGTCGCCACATGTCGGCTTTCCCAAACCTCTCGAGGAAATTGCATATCGGATAAGTTGTTTTTCACTCTTTCAAGCCTCACAGCATAATGCATTTTTCTTCTGAAGAAGAATACATTACTGGTACATACCAGAGGTAAAATGGAGATGCCTCTGGCCTAAAAAAAGGGAAAACTTTGTACACTAACCAAAACCACTTCTGGGGCTTTGATTACAGATGCAATGAATAGAAGCAGTGATACATCAAACCTTTTTTCTTCACTGAGACATTTAATGACGAACACTCATTCAATACAATATGAGAGAAAATAGGCATCATTTACTGTATATCACACTTTCTCTGCATGTCAGGCCATTTTGTAGGGACTGAATTGCACTAGAGACATTACATTGCCTTCAGAAAGTATTCATACCCCTTGATTTATTCCACATTTTGTGTTACATTGTGTTACAGCCTGAATTCAAAATTTATGAAATACATCTTCTTCTCTCACCCAGCTACACACAATAGCCCTATGTGTATATATTTTTGCAAATTTACTGAAAAATAAATATGTGAATATCTAATTTCACACCCCTGAATTCACACCCCTGGATTGTACAATATTAGCACATCATATTTTTTAAAATTCATAAAGCTCTGTCTAGTTGGTTGTTTATCATTTCTAGACTGTCCTTTTCAAATCTTACCATAGTTTTGTAAGCCAATTTATGTCAAAACTGTAACTTAGCCACTCACGAACATTCAAATGTCGTCTTGGTAAGCAACTTCTGTGTATATTTGGCCTTGTGTTTGAGGTTATTGTCCTACTGAAAGGCAAATTTGTCTCCCCAGGTTTTCCTCTAGGACTTTGCCTGTGCTTAACTCTACTCTTATTTTTATCCCCCCCAAAACCCCCTAGTCCTTGTCGATGAAAAGCATACCCCATGCAGTCATGTGTTGGGTATATTCTTTTAGCAGTTTTGCCTTAGTGCTTAGTGCTTGAATTCATTACAGGCTTCCTTCTTTTCACTCTGTCATTTAGGTCAGTATTGTGTAGTAACTACAATATTTTTGATCCATCCTCAGTGCTCTTATCACAGCCATTAAATCCTGTACCTGTATTTGAGTCACCATTGCCTTCATGGTAAAATCATTGAGCGGTTTCCTTCCGCTCTGGCAACTGAGTTAGGAAGGACGGCTTTATCTTTGTCTTTACTGTGTGTATTGAGACACTATCCATAGTGGAATTAATAACTTCACCATGATCAAAACCATATTCAATGTCTGTTTAAAAAAATATATATTTTACCCATTTACCAATAGTTGCCCTTCTTCGCGAGGCATTGGAAAACCTCCCTGGTCTTTGTTGCTGAATCTGTGTTTGAAATTCACTGCTCGACTGAGGGACCTTACAGATAATTGTATGTGTGGGGGTACAGAGATGAGGTAGTCATTCAAAAATCATGTTAAACACTATTATTGCACACAGAGTGAGCCCATGAAATGTATTATGTGACTTGTTAAGTACAATTTTACTGCTGAACTTATTTAGGCTTGCAGAGGTTGAGGACTGCAAGCCTCAAGACATTTAATTTTTTCATTTTTCATTCATTTGTAAACATTTCAAAAACCTAATTTCACTTTGACATGATGTTGTATTGTGAGTAGGCCAGTAAAAAAATCTAATGAATAGCCATTTATAATTCAAGCTGTAATGCATAACATTTTTGAAAAAGTAAAGAGTGACATTCTGAAGGCATATAGCTATACTGACTTAATTTGACTGGAGATCAAGCTATATATTCCTCAGTTTCCTGGAGGGAGGATAATGGAGCCTCCTTTATTGGCCATCCTTTGAATACCTGTGCTCCAGGCACCCTTGTGGTCCTTGTGGCCTTCATTTTGTTGGTCTTTGTTGATCAGAACAGTGTGAAGGGCACGGAGAGGGCGTAGCGAGGGCCCTCTCGTTGCCCATGTCCATTCCTGCCTCGTATCCATAGCTCACCTCCTTGGTTTGAACCCCTTGTCGGCTTTTGTAGGCCAGTGGTGGATCAAAGGAGGAACAATATAATAGGAACAGAATAATTTGTCCACCGGGCACTTTTGTGCTTTTTCGGACGAGATCTAAGCCGTTTTCATCTACAAACAAAATACAACAAAGGTAGCCACCCAGGAAAAAAAGGAAAAGAGGGGGAGAACAGAAAAGAAAAAAAGAGATAGATCCCCTCCATCTCTTATCAGGCATTTCAGAGGCTCTAAACGTCCATGTCAACCATGGGATGTTAAGATCTGTCCATTGAGGCTCACAGAGGGGGGTAATTATGCTTTAGATCTTCTTTTTTCACAGAAGATTGACATTTTTGTCATTTAGCAAACACTCTTATCCAGAGCGACTGACAGGAGCTATAAAGGTTAGTGCCTTGATCAGGGGCACATCGTCAGCTCAGGGATTCAAACCAGTGATTTTTCGGTTACTGGCCAAACGCTCTTAGCGTCTAGGCTACCTGCCGCACATAACAAATACATGGTCACCTAACACGTTTGGATAATGCTTTGATGATGATTTTTAAATGTGTTTCACTCAAAAATGATACATCTTTTCCTATTTTTATTATTTGTTCAGGCTTTATGGGAGGTCCACACTTACATGATCGTTCCAAACTGACGATTATTATTAGATCACAGTCTCACGCTGGGTGAGGATGAGTCGTATAAATGATCGTCATTTAGCGAGATTAGCGGTCACATTAGACTTCCATATCAACTGGGCTTCGCTGATCACTCATTAGCCCCCGTTTCTCACTTCACGCCATTTTTATTTATTCGCACTTAGATTACACAAATCGCCTTGGAGCATGTTACATGTCTCTGTGAATATTAATAGTATTAATGGACTTCTCCATGGCAAAGTTTGTGTTTTCCAATTCTTGGACTATCCCAGAATAACTGTAATAATTTAACCTTGAGTTGGAGATGCCGCTTGGCATCAAATTATTATTATTATTATTATATATTAAATTGCCTTATTGTCTATGTTAAAAATAGACAGCTACTTGTAAGGCTATAATAGGTGCCAGAGAGACATATCACCTATCCAACTCTCTCTTTCTCCCTCCTTCCCTCCCTCTCTCTTTCTCTCTCTCTCTCTCTCTCTCTCTCTCTCTCTCTCTCTCTCTCTCTCTCTCTCTCTCTCTCTCTCTCTCTCTCTCTCTCTCTCTCTCTCTCTCTCATGTCGCTCCCTCTTTTCTCTCTCTCTTTGTTCACTTGCGACACTTTTCATTCCTCATTTTGCAATCATCGTTCAGAGAAGAGGACGAGGGTGAAACATCATGTTGGTTGGTCTGCCAGCTCTTTCAGTTCCTAGTAAGATAATTCAGGTGGGGTATTTCGCACCGTGCGTGTGTGTGTATGCGTGTGTGTGTGTGTTATTGTCCTGTGTAAACGTCATGTTATCGGTGCAGACTCCTACAAGCAGACTTACATTACCCACTCCTCCAATACCACAGTGGCTTTTTTACCGCCAGCGCCACAAGACTATATAGCCTTTATAGAGGGCCCATCAACTGAAACTAGGCGATTCAACTGGGGCTGGGGCTCTCAGCACAGCATCTCTCAATACAATGTAATATCAATGCATCAATTAAAAGTTTGATTTGATTTGATTTGATTTATTTACACTCATTACACTCATGTTTGTTCAAATCCAGGGAGATCACTATTTTTGGTGAAGGGTTTGTCAGTAATGAACGGCTACCCGGGGAGGATAATTTGCTTTCAAATGACGATCTGCAATGAATTTGTAGATGGGCAGATTGTAGATGTGTTGACTCCTCTCATCTCCCAGACATACAAATCGATCGCTAATCCATGATTTATGACCCTAGCGTTGGTTCATTTATTCGTTAATTTGTTAACCTCCTCCGTCTAGGGAGGTTTAGACGAGGAAAGCCTCCTGATCCAGTAGAGACTGTGGAGGGTGGAGACTTTAAGAAGATGGTGCAACGGAGCTATCACAGTTAGGTCAAGTCCCAAATGGCACCCTATTTCCCATGTAGTGCATTAGCTTTGACCAAGGCCCATAGGGCTTTGGTCAAAAGTAGTGCACTATATCGAGAATAGGGTGCCATTTGGGACGGAGCCTTTAAAAGGGCCCACTCGTCCTCTGACTCACTATGATCCAGTCATCCACCCCATCAGAGTAACTGAGCCGCCTCTTCAGTGTGTCTGTGTCTGTGTATTAATGTGTATGTGTGTGTGCATGCATGTTTGGGTTTGTATGTGAGCATCTGTGTGTGTGTGTGTGTGTGTGTGTGTGTGTGTGTGTGTGTGTGTGTGTGTGTGTGTGTGTGTGTGTGTGTGTGTGTGTGTGTGTGTGTGTGTGTGTGTGTGTGTGTGTGTGTGTGTGTGTGTGTGTGTGTGTGTGTGTGTGTGTGTTAGCAATCGAAAAAATAATTTGACATTAGAGGTATTGAGCACTCCTCTCATACTCCTCCTCTTTGCAGGGTGTGCCGGCACATCGGTGAGCAGGTTTACCTTCGCCAGATCAAAAGGTGAGCACACAGAGGAGACTCTGAGACAATCGTGCTGACTTACCCAGTAAAAGACAGCCCCACTAAGACTCCATCTGTCCCCCAAATCCCAAATACTATACAAACCCAGGATCACGTCCAAGGCCTCTCATAACGGCTTTGAACATTTCTCCGGTGCTTTGAAACTCCATTCTTTTTATGCATACAGGCAGATTACTTTAATAAAGGCCAAAGCATACAGTACATGATGGAAGCAAGTCGGCGCCACTCAAAAAGAGAGATGTAAGAAGGATAGTAGTTTGTCTGCCCAGCACTCTTAATTAATGACACGATCATTTATGCAATAAATATATAAAAGTGCCTTATACTTTTGACATGTCTCTTCGTGTTGGGAGGCGCAGGCTCAGTCTCGAAGTGTTTTGTTCGGCGTCTGGTTGAATATGCTCGGGGTACTCGGGGCAGATTGTCTCGATGATATCATCAGGGCGACAGGTAGCCTAGAGGTTATAGGTTAGAGAGGCGAACCAATAGGCAGAAGATCGCCGGTTCAGGCATTGCACTGGGTTTTAGGGGGCTACAGGTATCAGATCCCATTCCAATGTGTCCTTGAGTTAGGGACAGCCCAAAGAATGTGTGTTGTCTGATTTGGTTGGGATGAGAGCATGAGACAAATGATCATTTCCGTCGTAATGTCAAATAAAGTACTATTCTACTTTAAAAAAAATTTAAACATGATATTATACTCAAATAAAGTAGCATTCCACTCTGGATAAGGCATTTGAGAATAGAACCCCCCCCCCACTCAACTTGATCCATCTCCATTTCAAGTCGTGTACCTAACTGCCTTAGTTTGCTCGAGATTCCACTGATAGAGACGGAATTTCTACTATGCAAACATCACACCTGATCCCCTTCATGTAATATCTCTGCGCTCTGCCCCACTCTGCCACCGATCTGCTCATGTCCGACCTTTAATAATTCACATAGATCCCTAGCCTGCTAGCCCAGAGCTCGTGCATTATGAAGGTTCTCCCGCCACGCTGGTCAGCACTGAGCCAGGTTAGGTGGCGGTTCGTTAGCATTCAGTGAACCTCACAGACTGCATGTCATTATATATGTGTGAGGAGAGGGGGGGAAGAGTGGTTGGGGGAGGGTCGGGATGGGAGGTAGGGGAGAGGAGAGTAGAGGGGAGGGGAGGGAAAGATCACATGTGAAGGGGAGAGGGGAAGAGAGGAGAGGCTGCGAAGAGGAGAGGGGTAGAGAAACGGAGAGGAGGCCAGCGTTATGATGCTGACTGGCACCTTGAATGTACGGCGGCGGCCATTAGGAAAGGCATGATTGGGTGCTAAACTGACTGATCCCTCAGCAGCACCCACAGCCAAGAGGTTTACTGATGCCTGTGTGTGCCATCTCTTTCTTGTTCATCCCCATCCCTCTCTCTCTCTCTCTCTCTCTCTCTCTCTCTCTCTCTCTCTCTCTCTCTCTCTCTCTCTCTCTCTCTCTCTCCCTCTCTCTCTCTCTCTCTCTCTCTCTCTCTCTCTCTCTCTCTCTCTCTCTCTCTCTCTCTCTCTCTCTCTCTCTCTCTCTCTCTCTCTCTCTCTCTCTCTCTCTCTCTCTCTCTCTCTCTCTCTCTCTCTCTCTCTCTCTCTCTCTCTCTTGGACTCTCTTTCTTTCATACTCACAGTTGCTATCATTGCCTGTCTCAATCTGTCAATTATGTTCACGGTATATGCACACACAGGCACACGTTAACTCTCTCTTTCATACGCCCTCTTTTGTCTCTCACATGCTCCCTCACACAATCTTTAACTCATTCCAATATATTCCCACACTCTTCCTCTCCAGTGTGCGCTCACACACAGCAGTGTGACAGCTTGGCCCAGTGATGCGGAAAGTGATGAGGCTCTGTGGTGGTGGTGGAGAGAGAGGGAGGGAGGGAGGGAGGGAGGGAGGGAGGGAGGGAGGGAGGGAGGGAGGGAGGGAGTGGCTGGAATCAACACAATAGCGCATCCGATGGCACAGTAAGATTAGCCTAGCATTGCTGTATTTGTTACTTACTGCATTCGTTTTTAAAACAGTACATTCTAAATAGTATGTTGTATGATTAGTACACAGTATGCAGTTTAAGTAAGTAGTAGGCAAGCCAGATTTCGGACACTGCCAGAGAGAATAGGTGAGAGGGAGAGAGATGGGTAGAGAAAGTGGAACAGAGAGAGAGAGAGAGAGAGAGGGGGAGAAAGAGAACAGAAGTGGGAGAGAAATACAGGAGCAACCTGCATATGTGGACTCTCTCTCCAAAATCGGAGGACATATTGGTCGAGTCAAATGATCCACATTTGGACTCCCGCATGAAATTACAAAGTAGCTATTTGGCCAAACACATCACACTCCCAGAATAATGGCCCTTTTCCATTGCCGGAAACGACGACGTGCTTATGCAGACAATTAAAAAATACTCCACTCCTGCAACCCAACAGAATATATGTATCGCCATAAATAATCTTTAGCTAATGCTTCGCCAAACATTCCGCCCCCCTTTCTATTCTCTCCTCCAGTCCACCCCAGCTGACCAATTTCCTACGCCATCGATCGGTGGTCAATTCCAGCCTGAGAGAAAGGCAACTCTTCTTCCCGATGGATTTCCACGTCAGCACCGATGACTAACTGCAAATAGCCAATCGCCAATCATGTCCCACTTTCCGCGTGACCTTTCCCGAACACTCACACCTAGTGCTTTTAAGGCAGACATGTGTTTACTCCACCAAGAGGGGTACACAAACCGTCAAGCTTATTTGGTGGGAATTTAAGATGGTGTCAGTGTGTTTCTCGGCCTGATTTGGCCAATTGTTTGTCTAATGCACATAGCATGTTTCAATGGCCTAGGGGGCACAATAAGACTCTTATTGAATTACCTTTGTGAATCTGTGTTTTGTCTTTAGCATGTGTTACATTGGTGTGCATGAGGACGGGGATAGATTTAGAAGAATGATTGTGTGTGTTTGTGCTCATGTGCGAGTGAAATGGGTTTGCGTTTTGGTGGGGGTGCCTGAGGGTGCTGGACACTACCTGAATTAAGAAGAATGACAAATATGGATGTTGGTTCTCAACCCACTATTTTAAGGGCAACCCCGAGTGTCAGTCTGTACGGTAGTTGGAACCCTAGGTGAGGTACACACACTCTCTCTATGGTACGTGGGCCGAATTAGCATTTCAATCTCATACCATAAATCAACTCGAGTCCCTCTGCCTCAATAAATCTTTCATCTCATCGTGCTCTCTCCTTCATAACGCGGGTTACCTATTTTATTCCTCCTAGTCCTCCGTGAGGCAGGCTGGCTCAAGCTGTCACTTATTTTCCTCTCCTCCTTTTTTGTCTCTCTCAGTTCATTCTCGGGTTCCCACCAATGATGCCTCAATTCCATTCCCTCTTCTATATTTCTTTCCTTTTTTTGTTGTTCTTTCTCACGCTACCCCCCCCCCCCCTCACTTCAATTTCATCTTGCCGAATGGGGATTGTCAACGCTGCCAAGGAAATACATTCTGGGGCCCTCTCAGGGATGTCCTTTGTTTTCCATTCAATATGGTGTTGTTGATCGCATTAGCGACCCACAGGACTGTACACTTCACGGAACGTATTCAAAATATTCAAAAGATGGCTCAGAGTGGCTCAGGGTAGAAGTGCTGATCTAGGATCAGCTTGGACTTTGAAATCATAACGAAACATAATGCCAGGGATCCTGGATCTGTCTGTTTCATTGTGATTTAAAAGGCACAGTCGATCCTAAATGAGCACTGAGTGCACAGACACACAGAGAATCAAAATGAAACCCGAGAAGGAACACTGATCCTAGATCAGCACTTCAAGGTGCTTTGTGAATATGGCCTCTGTTCCCATTTAGCACCTTATTTAATTCTCTGACTTTATTGAGCCTGTACAGTTTAATTGAAGACTGACCACTCTCTTTATTTCATTAAGAATTAACTGACCTACTCCCCTGCTTCATTAACGAGTGAAATGATAGGGTGCTTTATTTAAAGATGGAGATATGCTAATGATGGTGAGTCAGGATGAGGAGAGGAAAGGAGGGGCAAACAGAGCGGAGGGGAGGGGAGAGAAGAGGAGAGGAGGTGAGTCACGGAGCGGAGTTATCATTAAGGTCAATTACAGATGAGCTCTCCTCTCCCACACCTGGCTCATCAGGGCTGTGTCACAGGCACAGTGACAGCGTGTGTGTGTGTGTGTCTGTGTCAGAGAGTATCACATGAGTTTTCCAATTTGCATCTGTCAGAGAATTTGTTTTGTTTTTTCTTTCATTTAATTGTGTGTGTGAGTGCGTGCGTGCATGGGATCTGGCAGCTGTGGTGTACACGGCTGACTTCAGGGCCTGCCTTGCCTCTGTAATGGACCAGCTTTCACCATGGACTCAGACAGCTGTTCCTCTCAAAACAAATCATTACGTGATGAACCCCTCCAAGGGAAGCCATAAGATCTTAGATGGAGTTGTTGTATCAATTTGTTCTTGTGTCTGCTGCAATTTGCTCAAACTAAGGGGAAAAGAGACCTACTAGAACAAGGAGGATTAGGACATTTGCGAAACAACACAGGTGCTCGAATAATTGATGCTGGATTTCCAAAATAAAAATACAAATATGATTAGGGTGTTATCTCAAGAAAACAGGCTGTTTTTCAATAAGTTTGGGTTAAGAACCTTATGTCGTCTTCAATGTTGAAATTTAAATTGAAATAACTTTTTACTCGGGCCCCATTGAGCCCCATCCACATCCAACCAGTGTATTCACCAGGTTAAACAAGGGCTGTATTCATCATTTTGCTACATTGCTACAGCAGATGTTTTGAACTGAATGACGTGTTGCATTGTTGGGAATGGCCCGGAGTGCTGCGAATGGCCCGGAGTGTTGGGAATGGCCTGGAGTGTTGGGAGTGGCCCGGAGTGTTGGGAGTGGCCCGGAGTGTTGGGAGTGGCCCGGAGTGTTGGGAGTGGCCCAGAGTGTTGGGAATGTCCCGGAGTGTTGGGATTGGCCCGGAGTGTTGGGAGTGGCCCGGAGTGTTGGGAATGGCCCGGAGTGTTGGGAATTGCCCGGAGTGTTGGGAATGGCCCGGAGTGTTGGGAGTGGCCCGGAGTATTGGGAGTGGCCCGGAGTGTTGGGAGTGGCACAGAGTGTTGGGAATGGCCCGGAGTGTTGGGAGTGGCCCGGAGTGTTGGGAGTGGCCCGGAGTATTGGGAATGGCCCGTAGTGTTGCGAGTGGCCCGGAGTGTTGGGAGTGGCCCGGAGTGTTGGGAGTGGCCCGGAGTGTTGGGAGTGGCCCGAAGAGTTGGGAGTGGCCCGGAGTGTTGGGAGTGGCCCGGACTGTTGGAGTGGCCCGGAGTGTTGGGAGTGGCCCGGAGTGTTGGGAGTGGCCCGGACTGTTGGGAGTGGCCCGGAGTGTTGGGAGTGGCCCGGAGTGTTGGGAGTGGCCCGGACTGTTGGGAATGGCCCGGAGTGTTGGGAGTGGCCCGGACTGTTGGGAGTGGCCCGGAGTGTTGGGAGTGGCCCGGAGTGTTGGGAGTGGCCCGGACTGTTGGGAATGCACCTTTGTTTCCCAGTCTCAAGGTATGTTTGCTCCTGTTTAGTGGGTGTGGTTTTCCGCATTGTTGGGAATGGCCCGTAAGGAAGGATTTCACGGTTGGTCTACACCTGTTGTTTATGAAGCATGTGACGAATAAAATTTTCTTTTATTTGGTGGGGTGTGACCTGATCAAACGAGAGAACTTGTCCAGCCCAATCGCCCTCTCACCCACCATGATCTCAACATTCTTCAACTGGTCGTTCCGTCTAATTGAAAGTTGCACACCGTTATATTGACGGTATGGGTGTGTGATTGGTGGGCGGTGACTTCTCCTTCAGGTGTCGTCGTCAAGCAGGAGGGACAAGCCTTTAGGGTGTCTGTGCGCCTCATCAAGATACCCATCAGACCGCATCCTGAGACATTGAACGCAGCAGCAACATTCATGGAAACGTTATCGCACCCTGGCAATGTAAGCCCAAATTGTATTTGACACTCCACAATTATTCAACATGATCTCCAATGATGAACCATGATGATTTCCAGCAATGTCGTGCAACGGTAAGACTGCGTGTTATGTCTCTTGGGTGGACTAGTAACGATGTGTTGCTGTGCAGTTCTGAGGCGCCTTGTGTGAGTATATAGTCTAGGCTCTAGGAAGAGATGCCTGTCTCCAGATGTTTGTGCATACAGTACATTGTATGTATGTGTGTGTGTGTGTGTGTGTGTGTGCATACATCTATCTGTCTGCGTATTTCCCTGTGCGAGTAAAGCATCCATTTAGTACATTCGTTGAGATTCAGGTCATCAGGTGGTAGTCAATGAGGGTGATTTATCCGTTATAGAGGATGCATCACTGTCACCATTAGAGGTCTTCATGGGTCCAAAAAGTTGGACCTGAAATGCATAAACTTCCTTCCGGACATGATATGCATAAATTTATAGAGACCCATTCCATACGGACCCGAGGACAACTAGACCCGTTCCGTATAGACCTGGTCGGATCCAGACCCGGTCCAATCCGAGTGAGGGAAGCAGCAGAAAAGTCTTTTTTTTTTAATCTACTTTATTAACCAGAGCTGATAAAGCATGAGAGGAGGGAGAGATTTTAATCCCATTTTCTTTTGATTAGATATCTCGATACTTTTGCCACACACTGAAGCTCTATGACTGTAGCCTATTGCCACTTTGATGACTTATGATTGGCCAACAACAACAACCTACATGTACCATGCTCCACTCTTGTGAAAAGCAAGAGCAACAGCATAAAGTATCTCTCTCTCTCTCTCTCTCTCTCTCTCTCTCTCTCTCTCTCTCTCTCTCTCTCTCTCTCTCTCTCTCTCTCTCTCTCTTGCTTCCATCACCCTTTATTTGCATGATGTGTTGTATGTGGGTTCTGTGTTTTCTAATATAATATATGCAGTGCTCTGTGTGTGTGTGTGTGTGTGTGTGTGTGTGTGTGTGTGTGTGTGTGTGTGTGTGTGCGTGCGTGCGTGCGTGCGTGCGTGCGTGCGTGCGCGTGCGCGTGCGTGTGCGTGTGTGTGTGTGCGTGTGTGTGTACTCCCGACTTGTTTGCTAAATCCGTTGGTGTTTGCGTGCATGAACAGCACCTGTACGTACGTACGCTACAGTGTATTCTACCATTCCATGTTATTACCAGGCTGTCTTGGGCATGAAAGAAAACAAGGTTACGTGATGCAGCGTGTGACGGCGGAGCAGTACACAACAGTAAACATTACGCTCTACAATGAGCCACTAAACTGCTTCTCCACAACGGGAATTAACTGCAGTGCCGTAATGAAAGTTTAATGATGTATTTCTGCTACACGGAGAGAGAAAAGAGACAGGAAAAAAAAGAAGTCATTACAGCGTCTTCAAGAATAATTGAACTTCTATTGTCTTCCATTTTGGCCGTGTATTTCCACTAAGAGGGAAAAGAATGATCTCGCATTGCTTTATTACTACATATTACAGGTGTTCATATTACAGACATTTTAGATGCCCGCGCGCATGCACACACAGACTCCCTGTCTGCATCTGAGCAAGACAAAGGTGCAAACGTGCAAACGTGCAGACTGCTTCAAACAAAAGGCTCATGACGTCCTTACTTCAATGTCCCCCTTGTAGTGCACACTTATACACAGTACTGAAGGGAACACCCGGGTGAAAAGCTTACCGTCTCAATGGAACAGTGCCATTTGACTAGAGCGTAGACGGGGAGAGCAAATCAATCCAGGTGAAGGTTTTCGAATGATAAGCAGTGTCGGCCTTAAGTTTGGTGCACGATCAAATCAAACCAAATTGTATTTGCCACAACAAGCGCTTAAACAAAAATGCAGTTTGAAGAAAATAGAGTAAAGGAAATATTTTTTAAATAAACTAAATAAATAAATAAATAACACAATAAAATAACTATAATGAGGTTATATACAGGTGGTACCGGTGTCGAGTCAATGCATTCGGGGCCTCATGGGTTATTATTACTGTAAACACATTGAAATGGCACAGTAGCTCAGAGTAATACACTTTAGATGGAGGTAGATGGAGAACCTGGGTACGCAGTTTTTCAGGAGAACTTTGCCCAGGGACAAGGTCTGATGTTAGGGCAGAGAACGCTTTCAGAGTTGAGCTACATTGTTTTGTGATATTCTGTTTTTTTGGGGAGTAGAACTGTCATACTGAACTGTTAACCGGTGAGCTATCCCAAGCCTATTTTTCAGTCTCACCAAACACACACGTACAGTACACACAGGCACTCACGCACGCAGGCACACAAGCATGCGTGGTAGCACTCACACACACACACACACACACACACACACACACACACACACACACACACACACACACACACACACACACACACACACACACACACACACACACACACACACACACACACACACACACACACACACACACACACACACACACACACACACACACACACACACACACTCACTTACTATCCTTACTTACAAACTCAAAGGCAAAAATTGTTTCTTCATAATACTGCAATATTCCACTGCAACTTAATTGTGTATTTTCCTTCTCCACAGACAGAAAACGAATATACATTTCAGGAGTTTAACATACTTAAAACATTTCCTGAGGTTTGCTACACATTTCCACTGGGGCTTGTGGGTATTTGTCAAATAACTTATTGAGTCTTGCCTGCCTACATGGCGCTATCAAAGGCGGGCCCGAGTCTTAGAATAAATATTAAAAGGCGACAACGACTGGAGAACACAATGCAACCTGACGCTGATGTGACATCAAACAAACATTTGTATTGTCGGTTCAGATGATGAACACAGAGCGAAACACATTTGCTCCGGTTCCACCTGACGACTAGGAGTGACAAGTAGATTTTTATTCACCCCGTACACTTGTGGGAATTGGTCTATATGGATAGGGCTAAATGGAAATGTTTATAACAGAAGAAACATGGAAAGAGTATGTATGACCCTGGTAGCAATCAGAAGGGAACAGTTTGGAGAGTATGGGAAAATGATTAGAATAAAGGTGAGGACTAAACAGTTATTCCGACACAAGACTGAATCCAAGCCATGCACTGTTGATTTTCACCACATTTGTTTATAATGAAATCAGGAAAATACTCCGGATACGTTCAATGACATGATAAAAATAGTCCCGGAAAATGTGGGGTGCAACATAAGAGAGAAAAAGTGTCAAGGGTTTGAGCGGGAGGTCTAACTGGTCTGTCGCCACACACCTCTCCAAAGTGTCCAAAGTTCCTATGTAATGTCAATATACTGTTAAACGCAGAAGCGTCTTCAACCTGCTCGCCCGTCCAGCATCACTAATCTGGACGGCTCTGACTTAGAATACGTGGACAACCACAAATACCTAGGTGTCTGGTTACACTGTAAACTCTCCTTCCAGACTCACGTTAAGCATCTCCAATCCAAAGTTAAATCTGGAGTTGACTTCCTATTTCGCAACAAAGCAACCTTCACTCATGCTGCCAAACATACCAATGTAAAACTGACCATCCTACCGATCCTCGACTTCGGCGATATCATCTATAAAATAGCCTCCAACACTCTGCTCAACTGCTATAACTGCTAAACTGCTTGCTGTACACTGTACTGCGTAATTGTAGTGGGTTTTGGCTTGGAAAGGTTTTTTCGCCTGGTCACGGACAGCTGTTGTGTTGTCCACTGAAGTCCACAAGCGAAAGGAAAAGGTGAGAGGAGGAGATCGTGCAGATGCGAGAAGGAATTATACGAGGAACAAAGTGATGATGCTGCTATGAAAGTGAACTGTGTGTGCGGTTGATCAGAGGTGAATTCATTACGCCGATTCTGTTGAAAAACATTTCTCAAACGGAAACCAACGGTAACGGAACAGGGATAAACCTACCTGAATTTCTCCAATAGAAACTCTTGTTTGCAACTGTTAGGACTAATAATTACAACCTAGATGCAGGCCTGAGTGAGCACGGCAGTATTGAATGTGTCACTGTCTGTCACCTTGATTACTACAATTTGTCTCCCGACCTGTGCAACAATATGTTATCAACTTTCATTCGTAGGCTGGGTTGTAGCAACCTCATGATGGGTATAGGGGAAATTCGAGTATCATGTAGTAGGCTAAACCGATGTGTACATTGAGCTGGGTGAATGGAATATGAATAAGATATCCACAATATGCTGTAATAGTTATAAGAGTCGTCCGCCCTATTCTTAGAAAGCACTGACAGCCATTGACACACACACACACACACATACACATCTTCAAACACACACACACCCACACAAACACAGATCTGTTAATGCATTTCAAATAGCCCATATATAATAGTGGTGTCTGTATGTATTCCAAGTGAAGCAAACACATTAAAGCTTTTAACATGAATTAGTTACACAATGTGTCTGCCACGTAGTAACGCGCGTGTTCCTTTTCAAGGTAAACGGAGGCAGCGAAGGAGACATTCAAATTGCCGTTTGGTGGCTTTTGCTATGTAGGCCCACCTTTAACACTTTCGAGCGTGTTATAGTGTACGTTTGATTTTTTTTTAAACTTTTGAGATTTCATACGATAACGCCACCAGTCGTCGACTAATGTCACCGAGTCGCTGTTCATTGCGAGCCCGTCGTTCCGCCTTTTACACCCGCTTCCAGCGCACTCGGCACTTACACTGGCGTGTCACGGCGTGCGCCTCAAAGCATCTCACAGCCATCATTTCATCTCAGCCAAGATCAAAAGAGATTTCGTAACGTGGCAAAAAGCCCAGGAGTTCCTCCCCCCCCCCCCCCCCCCCCCCCCCCCCCCCCCAGCTTTTGCTTTGTTTCATGTCCATCATTCAGGGAGACCATTGGTCAGAGGCGGTCCTTTACCCCGAGGACAGCGGTCAGGGACAATGCTGCAGGTAGAAGAGTTATAACTAGTTATAACTATTAGGTCATTTTTTTTATGCTGTCAGCCCCAAATACACTGAGTCAGACTGGTGAGGGTAGGACAGGCGCATAGTAATTGTCACGCCCCCGACCTTAGTTATCTTGGTTTTCTTTATTAGTTTGGTTGGGTCAGGGTGTGACGAGGGTGGTATGTGGGTTATTGCCTATGTGTAGTTGCATGTCAGCACTCGTGTTTACAGCTTCACGTTCGCGTTGTCATTTTGTTTCGTGTCCTTCGTTTTCAATAAAGACGAATGTATTCGTCTCACGCTGCGCCGTGGTCTCATCGTTATGACGAACGTGACAGAATAACCCACCAAACCGGGACCAAGCAGCGTGAACGGGAGGAGCGGCGCTTTGTGGAGAAATGGACCTGGGATGAAATACTGGACGGTAAAGGATCCTGGACGTGGGGGGAGATTTTGCCAGGCGAGGACCGCCTACCATGGAAGCAGGTGGAAACTGCGCAGGAGGAACGGCGAAGTGAGAGAGGACGGCAACGACGTCGGGGAGGTAGGCCACGGAAACCCCAATAATTATTTTTTGGGGGGAGGCACATGGAGCAGTCGGCGAAGTTGAGGGGTGAGTCTGAGATTGTCGAAGAATTATTGGACAGATTGGAGGAGAGTGAACGGAGGGGAGATTATGAGACATTCGAGGAGTTTTTGATGAAATTGGAGGAGAGTGAAGAGAGAGAGCTGTTGGTTTGGCGTAGTATGCACTGCATTCGCCCTGAGGAGTGTGTTAGCTGTGTCAGTTCGTCGTACTCATCCGGAAACGTGTTAAAGTTCCTGAACAATTGATGTCGGCTATAAACACCAGGTCTCCAGTGTACCTTCACAACCCGGTGTGTTCTGTTCCTACTCCCCACACTCTTCCTCCAGTGTGCCTCCAGGGTCCAGTACACCCTGTTCCTATTCCTTGCACTCTTCCTCCAGTGTGCCTCCAGGGTCCAGTACACCCTGTTCCTATTCCTTGCACTCTTCCTCCAGTGTGCCTCCAGGGTCCAGTACGCCCTGTTCCTACTCCTTGCACTCTTCCTCCAGTGTGCCTCCAGGGTCCAGTACACCCTGTTCCTATTCCTTGCACTCTTCCTCCAGTGTGCCTCCAGGGTCCAGTATGCCCTGTTCCTACTCCTTGCACTCTTCCTCCAGTGTGCCTCCAGGGTCCAGTACGCCCTGTTCCTACTCCTCACACTCTTCCTCCAGTGTGCCTCCAGGTTCCAGTACACCCTGTTCCTACTCCTTGCACTCTTCCTCCAGTGTGCCTCCAGGGTCCAGTACGCCCTGTTCCTACTCCTCGCACTCTTCCTCCAGTGTGCCTCCAGGGTCCAGTACGCCCTGTTCCTACTCCTCGCACTCTTCCTCCAGGGTGCCTCCAGGGTCCAGTACGCCCTGTTCCTACTCCTCGCACTCTTCCTCCAGTGTGCCTCCAGGGTCCAGTACGCCCTGTTCCTACTCCTCGCACTCTTCCTCCAGTGTGCCTCCAGGGTCCAGTACGCCCTGTTCCTACTCCTCGCACTCTTCCTCCAGTGTGCCTCCAGGGTCCAGTACGCCCTGTTCCTACTCCTCGCACTCTTCCTCCAGTGTGCCTCCAGGGTCCAGTACGCCCTGTTCCTACTCCTCGCACTCTTCCTCCAGTGTGCCTCCAGGGTCCAGTACGCCCTGTTCCTACTCCTCGCACTCTTCCTCCAGTGTGCCTCCAGGGTCCAGTACGCCCTGTTCCTACTCCTCGCACTCTTCCTCCAGTGTGCCTCCAGGGTCCAGTACGCCCTGTTCCTTCTCCCCGCACTCGCGTTGAGGTGCGTGTCACCAGCCAGGTACCACCAGTGCCGGCACCACGCACCAGGCCTACAGTGCGCCTCCCCAGTCCAGAGTGTCCGGTGACAGTACCCAGTCCAGAGCGTCCGGCATGTCCTGACTTTACACTCACAAATTCACACATCCCCCTCCCCCTCTAAGAGGTGTTTCTCTCAAGTGTATTTAACACCAGAATTCCCACTAGGGGTCCAGCACCCTACTCTGCACACAGGGTGCTGTCGCTAAAGAGATCTCTCTCTCTCCTCTCTCTGATTGTCAATATCTGATTCAATATCTGATTGTCTGATTGTCAATATCTCTTTAAGAAAATTCTCTGTGGTGTGAAAAGGCGAGAGAGAGAGAGAGAGAGAGAGAGAGGGAGAGGGAGAGGGAGAGGGAGAGAGAGAGAGGGAGAGGGAGAGGGAGAGGGAGAGGGAGAGGGAGGAGAGAGGAGAGAGAGAGAGAGAGAGAGAGAGAGAGAGAGAGAGAGAGAGAGAGAGAGGGAGAGAGAGGGAGAGAGAGGGAGAGGGAGAGGGAGAGGAAGGGAGAGTGTGTTTTGGGGGACTGCACTTGTTTGTGCATAACACACTTTCACAGTCTCTCTGCAGAATCCAATGTTTGTCCATAAATATTACATTTTAAAGGATAAGTTTAGGCATTCATTCTGAATGGATAAGCCAAGGGGTTAAGGTTTGGGATTGGGTTCAAATACAAACGACTGCAAAGTTAAGTTTAAGAATTCATTCCGAATGGTTAAGGTAAGGGTTAACGTTTGGGATAAGGTAAAACAATAATATTTTTAAAAACAACTGCACTGGGATTGAACACGCAACTCTCAGAGCCGGAGGTCGTGGTTACACCCATCCACCATCCCTGTATAATACACCCTATAAAACCCCAAGCCTACTTGATGACAATAGCACTCACCATTGCCGCAAGTGGCCAGTTTTGAAGTCATCTCCCAACGTCCTGCTTACCTGAACAGACATTTCGCAGTGGATCTGGCTGGTGCATGCGCTTGACTTCATGTGTGTCAGTCATGTCTGGGCCAGACTGTTGACCCCTAACCTTAAGGGTCAGTTAATTAGGGGGACAGAGGACTGCTCACACAGCTGTGAAATAGAGGGAGTCTGAGAGACCCATTCCACACAGCTGGGTCTCAGATTGTTTCTGTATCAAGTCACTAAATAGACTGTAGACAATTCAATCCAATAGAAACTCTATATTGGCCATATATCACAAATCCCGAGGTGCCTTATTGCTATTATGAACTTGTTACCAACGTAATTAGAGCAATACAAATACCTATTTTGTCATACCCATACATACCCATACATACCCTGGTCTGATGTACTATACCACAGATTTCACCCAATCAGCATTCAGGGCACGAACCACCCAATATAGTAAGAAGTTAAAAAAGATTGACTTGAAAGATGGTCAAACAAGAAGACATGCAATGAAACAAAGAAATGTCTATAGTCATGTGTGACATGATTAATTCTGTCTATAGAATGTGTCCGATATACTTCAAACTTTGCTATAGTTGCTAGGCTATTTGAAAAGAAGTTGAACTCTTTGTAATGACAAGGAGATCAAGAGTTGAATGTTATTTCATGTCATTTATGAATTCATCGCCTATATACTTTGTCCTGGTACTTGGACAGTGGGATCATTTACCCTCGTTCGGTTTAGATTTTCGTTAATAACAGCATACTTGCGCCATTTCCTGTTTAACTGTAGAACCATTACCGAGTGCTCTGATTATGAATGATTTCATTTTGAATAATTCTATTCAGCAGTGAATCAAGTCCTTCTCCACCACTCAAGGGTTGCTGAACTCCTGTTTTTCTTTGCACACGATAACCGCTTATAATATTAACCAAAATAGCATTTTTTTCCCCTTTTCTTTTCAATAATTCACCGGTATTGCTTTCACCCTTTGGTTATGTGAGCACAGACGCAGAGGTTTGCTACCATATTAAGGTTAGCACATTCATTACGCCCTCGCCGATGTGAGTTATGTTATTTCTCATTTCAGAACATTGTGAAGAAGCACAAAACAACCTGGAGCAGAGCAAGAGAAGCAATTGATCGGATGGTGCTGTTGTTAAAAGTACAAGGGTAGATATCCCTGCTTTTTGTTTTCTAGCTCAGGTCAGGGAATCTCAAGACAGGCATTTACATTCTCTTTTACAGGCCTTGGCACTGTCTGTGAGGAAGGTGTGTTTGGAATTCTACACTGACAGCGTGATCACGCACGCACGCACGCACGCACGCACGCACACACACACGCACGCACGCACGCACGCACGCACGCGCACGCACGCACGCACGCACACACACACACACACACACACACACACACACACACACACACACACACACACACACACACACACACACACACACACACACACACACACACACACACACACACACACACACACACACACACACACACACACTGTTGCTTGACTGCAGCGATTAATAGGCTTTGCTATCTGCCTTGAGCCAGGGAGCAGACAATAGGATGAGTTCTGAGCCACGCACAGCCGCGTTTACATCCAAACCTTTAATTGACCCCTCCAATGACAATGGCGATTGTAATTTCTACCACCGGGGGAGTGAACCGCCCTCCTCTTTCTAAAGAGCCTTATCTCTCACACACTCTTGCCTTCTCTCTTTCGCTCTTAATTTCTTTCCCTCTGTTCATGTCTCTTTCTGGTTCTCTTATCTCTCACTCACTCTCTCTGTGTCTCTCTCCCTCTCCCTTTCTCTGAGTTTCTCTCTCTTCTCCCTCTCTCTCTCTCTCTCTCTCTCTCTGTCCCTTTCCCACCCTCCCTCTTTACTTTAACGCAACACAGCGAAGGACAAAGGGAGAGGGACGGGAAGGAATGATACAATGCAATATACTTCATTGTCCATTGACATGGACATTCATTTTGTGAAGCCAGCGTACAAATACACAAACACGTAATACCAAAAAACACACGATAATACATTCAATAATACGAGATAATTATTAACACACATTTTCAGTGTCTTCGGTCTACACTCTGACCATGTATTGGGCCTACATCTGTCCTATGTCCCACTGTTCAGTGTCCTGATGGCCATCGGAATGAATCTTGTCCCGCTCCTATTCTTGCTGAACAGTGGGCCCTTGTAATCTCCTTCTGGGGGAAGAGGGAGGAGGGGGGGGGGCAGCAGCTCAAAACATTGGGTAAGATTTTGTGTTGGGTCCTCTGTGATGTGCTTGGCCTTCATAAAGGGAAGGGGAGAAGGGTGGAGACAGGACAGACACCCAGCCAGAGGTGGCTGCCAGCTAGGTCTCACTTCCAGATAATAGCCATCTGTAGCAGACCAGAGCTCCGGCTCATTCTCACCTTACGTACGCTGCTGGTGTCGGGGGAATAGACAGGAACGGGGGGGGGGGGATACTTTGTTGTTTGCTTGTGTGTGTGTACAGTATCATCTTTAATGTTATAAATGATTGCCTGTTACAAGACTCTTGAAAGTTATTTTAGGTGACAAGCCACTGCTACTCTTTGCACTGCAAGTGAGTGTGTGTGTGTGTCTTTCTGTGTCTTTGGGTGTTGATCAAATTACCATTCAAGTTGGGCCTTTACAATTAGCTTTGTGTGGCAGTAGCTGTGAGTTTGTGTGTAAGTGTGCGTCCAAGCGCGTGTTTGTCCAATGTCTTTGTCAGCGTGTGTGTGGTTCTGCGTCCGTCTGTCTGTGTCTCTGTCATTTTAAAAACCAGGATGAAAGAAGGAACGATGTGGAGCGAGGGTGGAACGTTTTCCTTCTATTCACGTAAATCTGCTTCAGCAGCAAGAGAGAATTATTGATCTCTTAGTTGCTTGTTCTTTACACCTCGCTGGTTTTCTCTCGTCCCATCGTTCTCCTCCGTTCCCTTATTTATTTATACAGTTTATCCCTCTTTGTTTTACTATGGCTCTGCGGCTATATCTCTCTCTCTCCCTCTCCCTCTCTCTCTCTCTCTCTCTCTCTCTCTCTCTCTCTCTCTCTCTCTCTCTCTCTCTCTCTCTCTCTCTCTCTCTCTCTCTCTCTCTCTCTCTCTCTCTCTCTCTCTCTCTCTCTCTCTCTCTCTCTCTCTCTCTCTCTCTCTCTCTCTCTCTCTCTCTCTCTCTCTCTCTCTCTCTCTCTCTCTCTCTCTCTCTCTCTCTCTCTCTCTCTCTCTCTCGTTTTCTCTCTCTCTCTCTCTCTCTCTCTCTCTCTCTCTCTCTCTCTCTCTCTCTCTCTCTCTCTCTCTCTCTCTCTCTCCCTCTCTCTCTCTCTCTCTCTCTCTCTCTCTCTCTCTCTCTCTCTCTCTCTCTCTCTCTCTCTCTCTCTCTCTCTCTCTCTCTCTCTCTCTCTCTCTCTCTCTCTCTCTCTCTCTCTCTCTCTCTCTCTCTCGTTCTCTCTCTCTCTCTCTCTCTCTCTCTCTCTCTCTCTCTCTCTCTCTCTCTCTCTCTCTCTCGTTCTTCTCTCTCTCTCTCTCTCTCTCTCTCTCCTCTCTCTCTCTCTCTCTCTCTCTCTCTCTCTCGTTCTCTCTCTCCCTCTCCCTCCCTCTCTCTCTCTCTCTCTCTCTCTCTCTCTCTCGTTCTCTCTCTCTCTCTCTCTCTCTCTCTCTCTCTCTCTCTCTCTCTCTCTCTCTCTCTCTCTCTCTCTCTCTCTCTCTCTCTCTCTCTCTCTCTCTCTCTCTCTCTCTCTCTCTCTCTCTCTCTCTCTCTCTCTCTCTCTCTCTCTCTCTCTCTCTCTCTCTCTCTCTCTCTCTCTCTCTCTCGTTCTCTCTCTCCCTCTCCCTCTCCCTCTCTCTCTCTCTCTCTCTCTCTCTCTCTCTCTCTCTCTCTCTCTCTCTCTCTCTCTCTCTCTCTCTCTCTCTCTCTCTCTCTCTCTCTCTCTCTCTCTCTCTCTCTCTCTCTCTCTCTCTCTCTCTCTCTCTCTCTCTCTCTCTCTCTCTCTCTCTATCTGGGTTTTTAGAGAAGCAAGGAGCTCTTCTTTAAGTCTCTTTTGTTTATGGCTGTCGTTACCTGTCTGTCGCTATCCCGAGGGCAGGATTTGTGACCAGGGGCATGGGTATTTTTAATACCCATGTCTCCCTGTTATGTTATGCCCCCCCCCCTGCGAGCGAGAGAGGACTCTTCTTTATGGTCTACGTCTGGAGTGTCATCGCGCCCGTCTTGACTGTGTTGGTTTAAATCCTACCGTATGTCTTGTTCACTGCTCTTTGTCACCCTTTCGATATCCCACCGCTCTCCCTCTCTTTTTCTCCTCCACGAAACACTCTGGTTTCATCTCCCACTTGTCTTGTTGATTTCTAACTCTTAGCTCTCTCTGGGAGTAGGTGCTGTCTCCGTTGTCTGGCCTGGACGATATTCTATAGCCAGCCTCTGAAGTATATTACAAGCTAAACTGTTTACGACACTCAGATACTCACTGAACTTAGCTTACTCACTGTGTACTGGGGCTCCCAAGTGGCGCAGCGGTCTAAGGCACTGCATCTCAGTAATTACAGACCCTGGATCAATTCCAGGCTGTATCACATCCGGCCGTGATTGGGAGTCCCATAGGGGCAGCGCACTATTTGACCAGCATGGTTAGGGTTTGGCCGAGGTAGGCCGTCATTGTAAATAAGTATTTGTTCTGAACTGACTTGCCTGGTTAAATAAATAAAAAGTATACTTGAAAACAAATTAAGAAAAAATACAGCAATGGTGAGCTTTGAAATAATTATTTATTTTTTATCATTATTATTATTTTGTAATAACAACTTAATTTGCCAGCTCGGTTTCGATCCAAAGATATCAGCAAAGTCCTCAGCAGGCATTGTGACTTTGTCTAGTGGTATTCTGTGCTGTAACTGCATACACACACCCTAAGCATTTTTTGTCTGAATTCCACCAAAACCTTTAACCCCTCCGACCCAGTAAACAGAACCCGATCTCCGCAGAACCCTGCCATCCCATTTTCATCGAGAGAGCTAATTGGCCTCTCGGAAAGAGGGAGCGCAACCTGAGGGACCCCAACCTGTTGTTACCTGTCTGGGTGTCCCAAGGGTAGGATTTGTGACTGGGGGCGCGGGTGGTATAAATACCCATGTTTCTCCATTGTGTTGTGTTTTCCCCCTCGCGAAACGAGAGAGAGGACGCTTCTTTATGGTCTACGTCTGGAGTGTCAACACGTCCGTCTCGACTGTGTTTGTGTTCAAATCCCCCGTATGTCTTGTTCAGTGCACCCTTTTCCATATCCCGTTCTCCTTCGCTCTCCCCCTCTTATTCTCACCGTCCGTCTTTGTCGCTCTCGCCATTTCTCTCTCTCTCTCTTTCTCTTTTATACACAAACAAACACCTTGGTTTCGTCTCTCCACTTGGCGTGTTGTTTGCATACAGCTTGCAGCTGACGGGGGGTGGGGTGGGGGGGGGCAGACTCAACGATTTCTAACTCTAGCCCTCTCTATGAGTGGTTGCTGTCTCCATTGTCTGGCCTGTCTGAAGTGTATTATGAGCTAAACTGTTTTATTCAACTCAAATTGTCAGAGGTTAACTTACTCACTGTCAGAGGTTAACTTACTCACTGTCAGAGGTTAACTTACTCACTGTCAGAGGTTAACTTACTCACTGTCAGAGGTTAACTTACTCACTGTCAGAGGTTAACTTACTCACTGTCAGAGGTTAACTTACTCACTGTCAGAGGTTAACTTACTCACTGTCAGAGGTTAACTTACTCACTGTCAGAGGTTAACTTACTCACTGTCAGAGGTTAACTTACTCACTGTCAGAGGTTAACTTACTCACTGTCAGAGGTTAACTTACTCACTGTCAGAGGTTAACTTACTCACTGTCAGAGGTTAACTTACTCACTGTATACTTGAGGAGAAAAGACGGAAACAATACAGCGACGGTGAGCTTTGAAAGGATTTCATCAACAACTTGTCTTGATTTTTTATTTTTTATTTTTTGACAGCTCTGTTTCGATCCAGAGCCTCAGTAGATTTGTATACCCTAGTCTTTTGTAGTCCTCAGCAGGGATTGTGACTTTGTGGTGTTCTGTGCCGTAACTGCCCAAATACACACTACAGTTGTGGTAGTGTCTCGTCACAATGACAGAAACCTCTGATTTTAACCTAAACTTTTACCCTCCACTAAATAGAACCGCAGGACCTTGCCATCCAATTTTCATTGAGGTAGCTAATTGGTCCCTCGGAAAGATGGGGCGCAACCTACCGTGCTGACCCCCCCTATATAGAAATATAATGGTTAAGAAAAAGTTCAGACTTGTCATCAACTTTGGAATTGCTAATTCCGCACCTGACCCTCTCGGTTTTGACACTTAACATTTCCAATAACCTTTTCCTCCCCATAGGTGAGAGAGCAGTACACAGGGGCGGCGATAGACAGTTCTGGAATTACATTTCCATAATGTTAGTCACCGACGCTAACAATGATTATGTTCTTGGGGGCCTATTGTTCCTCCAAAGTCATTTTATGGTTTACCTCTTTGTGTACTGTCAGGAAATGGCCGTTTTGAGTGCGTTTGGTTTAGACAACACTACTGGGTTAAATGCGGAAGACACATCTCAGTTGAATGCATTCAGTTGTACAACTGACTAGGGATCCCCCTCTCCCTTACCTATATATAATCAGATGGCAGCGATTTCCTGTTTGGAGTTGCCAGGAAGAGGCGTGGCTAGTTCTAGCACTCTCTTGGGCTGCATCCCAGACGGAACCCTAATCCCTTTCTATACTTTTGACCAGGGTCCAAAGTTGTCTTTGGCATCACACGACTGGCCCTGCCGCCGATAGTTCAAGTGAGGAGTCAACACAAGGATGATATGTGACTAGTAGATGTTTTCCATTTGGGTGAATTGTACTTCAATACCTAGTGATTTCACTTCAGACCAACAGGTCTGAGGTCAGTAAACCCTATAGGTTTGTCAACATTTCACTCTGCTTGCTTGTTCATGTCTGTGTGTGTGTGTGCGTGCGTGCGTATATGCGAGCCTGCGTGTGTGATGTTCTGCGTGCGCGCAGGATATTTGGAGTGTAAATGTCTTTGTCACTCCCTCCATAGTGATTTTTGAGGCCGCTGACTGAGAGAATTCTATTTTGTCCAGATTCAGTGCGATGCCAGTACCACCTGTGTGATGAAGAGTTTACACAAGGCCGCAGAGCTTATTGAAAAGCTGACACTTATTGATTTTCCTCTCTGTCTGCAGGTATGTCGTGTTGAGTCTTTCCACCTCTCTCTCTTCCCTCCTCTCTCTTTCTGTCTCTCTCTATCTCTCTCGCTCTCTCTCACATGCCCGCACACACACACGCGCATGCACACATACACACAAACACCCTCTCCCTCTCTCTTTTCTCTCTCTCTCTTTCTCTCTCTCTATACCTTTCTTCTCTCTTAGAAGACTCATCCTATCCATACTTCATATCTTTCAGTGCCGGTATGTGGCCATATAATATAACCGTGCACGACACTATAGCACCAGACAGCAATTGGCAACTATACCAGTTCCAGGAATGAGGTTAAATTCCTTTTCTTAAAAAAGAATATACATTTAAAAACTTTTTTTTTAAATACACGCGATACAAACATACACATACTTACAACAACTTAGATGCACACCTAGTGTGGATTTATCAGTGTAACATTTCTGGTGTTGATTCAGGTGTTAAATTAACTCTGTAAGTGTGAAATTAACACTCATTGGTGTAAACGGGAAAGGGGGATACCTAGTCAGTTGTACAACTGGATGCAATACAACCCCCAGTGTTGGTGTTAATAACCACTGTTGAGTGTGAGAGTCTGTTTTTTACGTTTAACTCTGTGGAGAGTAAAAAATTCCCATCAAAACTATACCCACATTATCATATGTCCCAGTGTGCTCTACTGCAGGTAGATTTTTGGGATTGTTTTCATTATCGGTGGTTTTGGATGTACATTTATTGATTAAGTAATATCATGCTACACAAAGATAAATTATCATGACAGAAGGTGAGACCCAGATGCAGATACAGGAGGCAGATTGTTGGAGTATTACAATGTTTAATAATACAAAAGGGGAGGCAAGAGAATGGTCGTGGACAGGCAAAAGGTCAAAACCAGATCAGAGTTCAGGAGGTACAGAGTGGTAGAAAGGCTTGTGGTCAAGGCAGGCAGAATGGTCAGGCAGGTGGGTACAGAGTTCAGGAGGTACAGAGTGGTAGAAAGGCTTGTGGTCAAGGCAGGCAGAATGGTCAGGCAGGTGGGTACAGAGTTCAGGAGGGACAGAGTGGTAGAAAGGCTTGTGGTCAAGGCAGGCAGAATGGTCAGGCAGGTGGGTACAGAGTTCAGGAGGTACAGAGTGGTAGAAAGGCTTGTGGTCAAGGCAGGCAGAATGGTCAGGCAGGTGGGTACAGAGTTCAGGAGGTACAGAGTTGCGGGTGAATGAAAGATCAGATTGTTGGATATCTTAACTCTGGCTGGATTCCAATAGGATTTACGCATTACTATGCAAGCCAGCATAATGTGCCTTACAGCCTGATGTGGCCTGAAAACAATGAGTTTCAGGCCACTGTATTAGGGTAAAACTAGGCCTCACAATAAGTCCTTATGAGATACAGTATGTCATGTCTGGTCATAAAGAGTTTAATTTTAATCATATTATTTACCTAGGAACTCACTTGGTGAAGGCCTATGGTCATGTGAATTGAAGTTTGAGCATGTCTTCTGCAAGTTTGTAAATGCTTACATAAGAGCATGTGGGTCTTCTGAGTGGCGCAGCAGTCTAAGACACTGCATCTCAGTGCAAGAGGTGTCACTGCAGTCCCTGGTTCGAATCCAGGCTGCATCACATCCGGCCGGGATTGGGAGTCCCATAGGGCGGCGCACAATTGGCCCAGCGTCGTCCGGGTTTGGCCGTCATTGTATATAAGAATTTGCTTTTAATTGACTTGCCTAGTTAAATAAAGGTAAAAAAAAAATGTGACAATAAATCGTTGTACATAATATCGAGATACAGACCTCTTCAGGTAATGGTTAAAATAAAATACTACATGAGATATTATTGCATAACGCCATTGGTGCAAACTATATAGAAATATTATAAGCGGTGTTGTTGGATAACACTAAAAGTGTTGATTCCG
This sequence comes from Oncorhynchus gorbuscha, assembly GCF_021184085.1. Taxonomy (NCBI): domain Eukaryota; kingdom Metazoa; phylum Chordata; class Actinopteri; order Salmoniformes; family Salmonidae; genus Oncorhynchus; species Oncorhynchus gorbuscha. Next base: position 46,960,352 of record NC_060189.1, on the reverse strand, counting down.
TACCACTGACGAAAATGTAACAGCGTCAGCACTAAGCGTAGACCGATACACACTGGCCCATGGGTAAACTTAACACTGTTGTTTCAACACAGGAGAATTTGCACCAGAATGCAGCTTAAGATCCAGCATTCTGCCCATTAAAAACCTGAAAAGTACCTGGATACGAGTATCTATGGCTTTCCACACTCTAAAAGCTTACTATCAAGGTCATTTTGACAATTCACTAATAGAAACCCGGGCAGGGAAAATGCTTTTATTTAAGCAAAACGGATCTTTCACAATAACAACCTGGTTCAAGTGCAAATTATGATCCCACATTAACATCTATGGGCAAGTGTGGTTGTATTTTACCTTCACCTCAGTTACTAAAGAGCACCTTGGCTTACCATATGAACACTTGCTGTAATATAAGGCGCACAGATATTTCAGATTTTTAACTGTAGGTAGATTTCAGAATAGTTGCATACAAAACAGAGTGATGAGTGCCTGAAATGGCACTCTATTCCCTATATAGTGCACTACTTTTGACCAGGGCCCAAAGGGAAAGTAGTGCACTTTATAGGGTGGAGGGTTCCATTTGGGACAAACTCTCAGACTCTTTGTTTGTTTTACTGAGAACATACCGTAGAGGCCTAACATGGAGTTGAAATAGGGGACTTTACTCAAGGCTTATCAGTCCAGGTGAGGAGTTCCAGTGTTTTGGATTTCAAGCGGTATTTGTCCTCCTCTGTCTCAGAGAAAAGCCTTAGAGTAGCATCGGTAAGCTTCTCCATCTCGATAATCACTCTCTTTGGAGCAGGTGGTATATAGAGTTCAGCTATGCACCAAGTGTTTCGCCTATTGTCCCACAGCGAGAGCGAGGCTGACAAGGTGAAAAGTCTTAGATACGCGCATCCAAGTACTTTTCAGGTTTGGAGGGCAGAATGCTGGATCTAAAAGCTGCATTCTAGTGCTGCTAGCAACCTTGACAAGAACTGAAAGGCTCCTCCCAAACCTTTGTCTATGATAAGTTGTACAGGCTCTGTTTGGACTTTGTTTTGCTGGTGCTTTGGTGAGAAGTAGTATAGTTTTTCGCGAGAGAGCGAGCACCTACGCATACGGCTCGTTGTCTGTCTGGGTTGGTTATCCTACTTTGTACTTCACCCTCTGTTTAGGTACACATACGGTATATCAATATTTTCATTTGTTTTGCTTCTGAACTAAAGCGGTTCAGACCTTCACTTTTTTAAATCCAGCTATGCCTGCTATCAAACGTTGTCTCTACATATCACACATTAAACAGATTATAAAGAAAATAGTGGATTATGTATTTTAAGGCAGCTTGGAGATTTGCATATTGCGGTATCTAAGATAGTGTTGTTAGTAGTTTCACGTAACCGAGTTCTTATGTATTATGCATTATTATACACTTTACATAATTCACCGTAAACAAAAGCCATACAAAATAAGAATAACCAACTATTACCAATTACGGTCATGCTTGTTGTTTATCATCACCAGTAGTGTTGCAGGGTATACCAGGTATACCAGTACCACCGTAATATCACTCTACCAAAACGTCATGATACTTACGATTCCAACATTTTAGAATACTGTAGTGCCGTTTCACATGATACAACCACGTTGACCGGCCCTGCCAAACTAAAGAACTAGCTGGCGCCTGTTATAACATCTTTATAAAGCCAGTATTGTTTATAAATTCTGCTTAATTTAAGCAACAGCAACTAGTCTCTTGTATGCCATAATGTCCACTCCACTTTCTCCGCATCTCACGCATGGGAGCTCGATCAGCCAGTTAGTTGCCTGTCCTCCCAGCCATCACTCACCTTGCTTCTCTCCATCCGGTCTTCCTGCACGTCCAATTTTTCCATCCGTTTTGAAAATATATTTAGCCATGATGGCGAACGGAGATGCAGACCCTGATGAGTCTTCTGTTGTTACATTCGCTACATTGGAGCAGCGCCTGTTATAACCAAGAGCACAGGCCAGTCTGAGTAGACTTTGCAATTTGCGAGTTCGCTGTCAAGCAGCCTCTGACTGACAGAGGGGGAAAATGGAGCCCAGACATGCTTACAGCTGTGTCTCGTCCAAACAGTACCAGAGCTACCTTTTTCTCTTTCTGCACGATTTCACATTTGATATCATTTCACAAACCATGTCCCGGGCTGTTTTAAACTAATCCCGGGTCGCAAATTATTGGTTTGATAACAATGTTGTTCAGTCATGTTACCTAGCTAGCTAACAATCTGCCCACTTGACAGTAGGTCTAGGCAGATTTGATTGGCACAGGGAGAAAGGAAAAGGGTCTGCTACTCACGAGATCTGCTTCAAAAGGTAGCAATCATATAGGGCTAATGTAAGCCAAAACTACACTGAAAAAAATGTAATAAACGCAACAAGCATCAATTTAAAATGTTTTTATAAGGAAATCAGTCGATTGAAATAAACTAATTAGGCCCTAATCTATGGATTTCACATGGATGGGAATACAGATATGCATCCGTACTGTCAAATTCTCTAAAACAATGTTGGAGGAGGCTTGTGGTAGAGAAATGAACATTAATTCATCTGGCAACAGCTCTGGTGTATGTTCCTGCAGTCAGCATGCCAATTGCACGCTCCCTCAATACTTGTGACATTGTGTTGTGTCACAGAACTGCACATGTTAGAGTGTCCATTTATTGTCCTCAGTACAAGCTGTTTAATCAGCTTCTTGATATGCCACACCTGTCAGGTGGATAGATTATCTTGGCAAAGGAGAAATTCACACTAACAGGGATGTGACCAAATTTGTGCACTTGTTTGGTGCCTAATGTTCTAAAGTTGGGAACAGTGTGTGTGTGTGTGTGTGTTTGTGAGAGAGGGAGACAAAAAGAGTGTGAGAGACAGAGAGTGTGTGAGGGAGGGAGTGTGTGTGTGTGTCTGAGTTAATTGAAGAGTAACGAAGGTTTCATGCAGTGTTTCCCCTTACTGCCACAATGACATGCAGACTTCCTCACATTCCTCCAGCCAAATCACGCCTTTACAAATATAAGCAAATCAGCCATTCTATGCAGCATTATATTAGGCCTGTACAGTGAAAAGTGTGAAGTTAATTCATTATGTGTCATATTGACTAGAAGTGTGAATATCAGTGATAGGATTTTTTTGAGTAGGACATACTGTACGCATAGCATTTAGAAAAGGCTAGGCCACTGAAATTTCCCCCACATGGTTAGTAAAATGTTGGTATTGGTAACACTAATTACCAATATGCACCAGGGCCACTGTTATGGGTGGGCCTTAGTGGGACTGGCCCGCCCTACCGTACCTCTTTGTCTGTCAAAATTAAAAATATAAATATTGATCATTTATTTGACGGAGACGCACGCTAACAAAAAGACACGTCAATCTCAGATAAAGCATCCGACGCCCCTGTCTCAGTATGTGTTGGCCATGTATCTGATGCCATCTGGTCAAAAAGAGTGTCATTCTAGCGTGGAACCCCACAGTATCGTCATATGCAACCGCGTTTAAGAAATATATTACCTTCAACAGTGTTATCTTGTGATCACGTCATCAATGTTTTGTGACTATTGGTGTCGTAAAAATGTTAGCTAACGGGTCAGCAATTAGCATGTTTGGCATTTGATAAACGGCTTAGCATGTCCCGTATTAATCGGCATACGGTCCCCAGTTATCAGCCACCTTACTATTTTGTTCAATTACAAGATATATCTGTTTCATGTTGTTCAAAAATGAGAAGCCAACCTCGTATCCGAAGTCTTTACTAGATAGTTAACTAGTTGGCTAGCTTTCCAGTTTTAAAAAATGACTTGGAAGTCAACTTTTCGGTGCGCCCTCCTGTGGACTCTTAAAAAAAAATGCTTCTTCACCAACATCTTCAGCGTTGTAACGAAATAATGTCTCATAATTTGTTTTATATATTAATCTTATGTTTTGAGGAAGTAGATAACAGTTTAATACTAAACCATAAATAAGTTTAAATAAATACAACTTCAATTTCAGTCATGTGCATTGACATAAACAATTAAAACACTGTTGGAGTTTGTGTGCAGAGATGACCTTGGAAAGTAAAGGAAGAAACACACAAGATGGATTGAATAAATATATATTATATTTTAGACATGTATTTTTTTTTTAACAAATAAATCATTTCATATGGAAGCCAACAAAAAAAACAATTACATCTTTACCTCCATCCTTATATTGTCGCAAAAATCACTCTAAAAATCTAGCTCCACCGCCACATCTAGACCACACTGCACACACCTACAGTGGAACCAGTGCTGGCAGAAGTCACAGCACACTCATGTGCTGCACAGCAGGTGGTGTCTGCTTTTATTTAATAAATAAAAAACATGAAATTGATTAACATGGTTTTGCAAAATGTAGAAGTATTACAGCAACAATAGTAATTGATACAACTGAGAGAGAAAAATAAAGATTATGAAGTACCTGAGAGTGCTGCCATGGGTAACGTGAGGTGGCCGGTGGAGATTTTCTCTTCCTTTTCTGTGCTGCAGTTAAGAGAAAAAGTAGTGTTAGAGCATGTTTCATGAAAACCCTTTTCAATTGTTTTTACAACAATACCTCTGGAGGAAGCTGCAGAAGTTTTGGCGGTGGACACGCCTTGAGGGCTGTTGCTATAGACTGTAGATATGTAAAGAAAGAAAAAAAGTTGAAACATCGCAGTTTTATAAATCACATAAGTCACGTTTTGGTAATTTAACATGTGTTTACCTGTGCAGGTGGCTGTATTAAAATTGCAGGGGGCAGGGACACCAGGCGAGGCTGCTATGGTGGTGTGACCAGGGGAGACGGAGGAGGCAGTTGGTCCAGAGAAGGTCACATGACAGGTGGTGTGCAGACAGGAGTAGGAGACCCCAGTGCATTAGAGTGTCTAGTTTGAGAAACTGATACCTCACAGGTCCTCAACTGGCAGCTTTTTAAATAGGATGTTGAGACTGGTATTTTGCGGGTACAATTATTGAAGCTGCCAGTCGAGGACTTGTGAGGCGTCTGCGCGATTGCCGCGCGGAATTGGCAAGATTAAATAGATGGTTTAAAGTACATATGAGATGAGTAATGTGGTGATGGCTGTTTAACAGTCAGATGGCCTTGAGATAGAAGCTGTTTTTCAGTCTCTTGGTCCTGAATGATAGTGGGGTGAACAGGCAGTGGCTCAGGTGGTTGTTGTCCTTGATGATCTTTTTGCCTTCCTGTGACATCGGGTGCTGTAGGTGTCCTGGAGGGCAGGTAGTTTGCCACCGGTGATGCGTAGTGCAGACCTCACTACCCTCTGGAGAGCGTTGTGGTTGAGGGCGGTGCAGTTGTGGTGGTGATACAGCCCGACAGGATGATCTCGATGGTGCATCTATAAAAAGACTCCCACTGTTAGGGTGGAGACATTAGTGTACAAAACATCATAAACACCTGCTCTGTAACGGTTGTCGTCTGGGGATAGAGAGGAGGACCAAGGTGCATATTTTAAATATTTTCATGAACACTGAAAACAAAACAATAAACCATAGAACAGTCCTGTAAGGTGCAACACAACACTAAACAGAAAATAACAAGGTGAATTTACAAAACCGAAACAGTCCCGTGTGGCCAAAACACTCACACGGACACAAACACCCACAAACCAAAAGTGAAACCCAGGCTACCTAAGTATGATTCTCAATCAGAGACAACTAACGACACCTGCCTCTGATTGAGAACCATATTAGGCCGAACACAAAAACCAACATAGAAAAACAGACTGCCCACCCCAACTCACGCCCTGACCTTATAAACAAAGACAAAACAAAGGAACTAAGGTCAGAACGTGACGTGCTCTTTCAATGACGTACTGTATACTGACCAGCTGAATCCAGGTGAAAGATATGACCCCTTATTGATGTCACTTGTTAAATCCACATTAAATCAGTGTAAGACGAAGGGGAGAAGACAGGTTAAAGAAGGATTTTTTAAAGCCTTGGAACAGGATTGGTAGTAGGTGCCAGGCGCACTGGTTTGTTTCAAGAACTGCAACGCTGCAGGGTTTTTCACGCTCAACAGTTTCCTGTGTGAATCAAGAATGGTCCACCACCCAAAGGATAACCAGCCAACTTGACACAACTGTGGGAAGCATTGGTGTCAACATGCCAGCATCCCTGTGGAACGCTTTCAACACCTGGTAGAGTCCAGTAATTAAGGCCGTTCTGAGGGCAAAAGGGGGAGTGCAATTCAATATTAGGAAGGTGTTCTTAACGTTTTGTACACTCAAGTGTATATACTGTAATGACCTGACTAGAACATAAATGAACAATTGTCCAGACAGAGGCTTGAGTTTGCGAATTGACGGGTTTATTAAACCAACTTTACACAGGCTACTGTTTGGGCCGTAGCACACGCCAAATAGATGACAGATAACCCACAAGCCAATCGTGACCTTCTCTTGTGAAGCCCAGACGTAAGAGTGAGAGAACAAAGGCTGAACCTGGTCTTAACTTCCAATGCTCCACCCCCCTGCCCCACCCCCCTCCACGCCACTCCGCCAACCACCAGGATGCCCGGCATCAGAACATTCCAGGCATTCCCGTGATTGGCAGATAGCAGGTTGATTGACATGTCGGACCCCGCGAACACCGGGTACTGGTCAGTACAACACAACCACCTCCTAGCCTAACACATAACACACAGCTGTCTGTGCGGGTCGCTAAAATACAGTTAAAGTCGGATGCTTACATACACCTTAGCCAAATACAACTCCTGACATTTAATCCTAGTAAAACTTCCCTGTTTTAGCTGATTGGATTGTTTCAAATCACAAGTTTGAACAGTAGGCCTATGCCTATTTGGGAAGCCAAAAATTGGACAGCCCGCGTGGCAATAGGCATATCTGTTTATTGAGTTGCGGCTGTCAGTGAAAAGCATCTAAAACATTTGTGAAGATACTGAGTACGTTTACATGCACACTAATAATTCGATATTAAACGGATTATGCAATTGTCAGTGTAAAGTCAAAATCGAAGTAATCATATGCCAATTAATTAAGACACCTGGTTTTGTGAGCAATCTTTCAAATGATTAGGACATGTAAACAACATAATCGGCTTTCCAGCAGTGTATCTGATCTGCCTTATGTGCTTTCACCAGCAGAGCGAGGCTCCCTCTTCAATGCGATTGAAGTGAGTTCAGAACGACTGAATTAATACATTCAGTAGAATTAGTTTGAACATACATATATGTCCGAACTCAAAATCAAATATGCTTCCCAAAAAACAACATGTTCGCTGTGTTAGAACGTTTATTTGATTGCAGATTTTCTGCATCAGTTAGCCTGATTTCAGGATTATTGGGAGAATCGTTCTTGCAAAGCATGTAAACGTTTTAACTAAACAATTATATTAATCTGACTATTCACAATAATCGCATTATTGTGTGCATGTAACCCTACTCACTGTGTCTTGAGTATAATATAAAATGTTGAGACAAGAAAAAGCGCAGGGGTGTGTGGCAAGGACATGTCGCATCTCTTTTCAGAACGCATGCAGCACTCAGCTCTCCAGAACGCACTCGCTATTTCTAACGCATTCATTGTTTCCCTGTGTGAATTGTTTGGCCCTTTGATTGTATCATTTTTTAAATTCACCATTACATAGTAAATGTACCTTTAATCCCCGTCATTTTGTTACATAAATTATGTTAAGGATGTATTAATTACAGTCATGTATCGTTCTCATTCTCGCAGTGGAAACACTATCTGCAGGTTTCACAACTTGCTACACTTGTGTGATAACACGTTTTGGTTTATTTCATAACCATTCATTACGAGTTTTGACATTTTTGTTCAATGTCTTTTGTTTGGAGTGCTCCATGTGTCTGTTTTCTCTGTCCTAATAACGTTGAGGGAGCGTGCTCAGGCGTGCAAAAAAACGTTTGCCTACCTGGCCTGTTGCTGCAAATGTAGGATGGTACCCATTTGGGGATGTCTGAGTTCTGATGGTCTTAATAACTCACCACGTCCTCCGCTAATACGCTTGGCAATCGTTTTTCTTCACCTCACACAGCATGTCAACTGAGTCTTTTTTAAAACATCCATTGTGAGTAATAATAGTTCCTCACATTATTTAAACAATATTTCCAACACTCTTCCGGCCTTGATAATCACCACGCCTCGGTGTGAAAGAGCTAAACATTTTATGAAAAAGCAGTCTGTCCTGAGTTCACTGGCATGGGAAACTCTGAGGCCCTGAAATAGGCTAGTTGATACAATGTTGATACAAGGGACAGCTCTAGTCAAGACTAATAGAAAGGGAGTCAGACAGGGAATAGGCTAAAAACTCATCCCATTCCGTACAAATTATGCGTGAACTACAATTCGATTCAGCGTTGATTGACATGGTAATGGACTAACAGTATTTGAGAAAAGATGAAAAAACTGGCCCCGTAACGTACAGCGCCCATTTGCAACTAATTTTGTGCCGTACAGAGTCTTTCCACCAGGGGTAGCCCCATCTAAATTAATATAATTATTGCTCATATTAACTTCTTGGATATAGGGGGCGCTCTTTTAATTTATGGATAAAAAAACGTTCCCGTTTTAAACAACATATTTTGTCACGAAAAGATGCTCGACTATGCATATAATTGACAGATTTGGAACGAAAACACTCTGACGTTTCCAAAATGGCAAATATATTATCTGTGAGTGCCACAGAACTGATGCTACAGGCGAAACCAAGATGAAATTTCAAACAGGAAATGTCCCAGATTTTGAAGGCGCCATGTTCCAATGTCCATATGGCTGTGAATGCACAAGGAATGAGCCTACACTTTCTGTCGTTTCCCCAAGGTGTCTGCAGCATTGTGACGTATTTGTAGGCATATCATTGGAAGATTGACCATAAGAGATTACATTTACCAGGTGCTCGCTTGGTGTCCTCCGTTGCAATTATTGCATAATCTCCAGCTGCGTGTATTTTTCCATTTGCGTCAGAGGAGAAACCCAACTGCCACGAATGACTTATCATCGAATAGATATGTGAAAAACATCTTGAGGATTGATTCTAAACAACTTTTGCCATGTTTCTGTCGATATCATGGAGTTAATTTGGAAAAACAATTGGCGTTGTAATGACTGAATTTTCTGGGGGTTTTCTTAGCCAAACGTGATGAACAAAATGGAGCGATTTCTGCTACACAAATAATGTTTTTGGAAAAACTGAACATTTGTTATCTAACTGAGAGTCTCCTCATTGAAAACATCCGAAGTTCATCAAAGGTAAATGATTTTATTTGAATGCTTTTCTTGTTTTTGTGAAAATGTTGCCTGCTGAATGCTAGGCTTAATGCTATGCTAGCTATCAATACTCTTACACAAATGCTTGTGTAGCTATGGTTGAAAAGCATATTTTGAAAATCTGAGATGACTGTGTTCTTAACAAAAGGCTAAGCTTGTGAGCCAATATATTTATTTAATTTCATTTGCGATTTCCATGAATAGTTAACGTTGCGTTATGGTAATGAGCTTGAGGCTATGATTACGCTCCCGGATACGGGATTGCTCGTCGCAAGAAGTTAAACTAATATTTCATGACTAGGGTTCCAATTCCATTTTTTTTGCGCGTCATCATGACACTCAAAAGCCGGAACAGCTACAGTTCACTTGTGAGGCTAACGTTAAGCGCAGCCCTAAACCCCTCTTCAAATTCGACACAAACCTTCAAACAGGTATGTGATGAGACATTACATAAACTCTTTATGTTTTATTTACATTTTAAAGTGGAATAGTTCGACAAATCGGGTGAAAAAAACCTGTTTTCTTCACACAACATATTTCTCCCTTTCAAGATCACTTCGTAGCCTTCGCTCCCAAACCTGCCATTTAAAAAAGACCCGACGGAGCTCATTGCCTTGTCATGAAGGTCTCGTCATTAATTTTGTTGGAAAGGGGAGAAATTGTGATTTACATTAGTATTGATATTACAGTTGATCTGGAAGTATTACGTTTTTTTGGGCGCTAAAACAAGGTAAATTGTACGGACCAAGGCGATGTACAAAAGTGAGTGAGTTTATGTTAGTTGATACAATGTTGCCAGTTCGCTTGCAACATCTCCTGGCCACAGCCAGTTCATTGATTGATACAATGTTGCACTTCTCTAGCAGATAGCTCAAGTCAAGATGGGATAGAAAGGGAGGCAGATAGGCGTAGTAGAGAGATGAATGTGATTGAAAGAACCTCCATTTTCATCAGGACATTATGCCAATGTATTTGACTTAGTTGAAGATGGAAGTTATAGGCCTACTGATGCATTGGCCTAAAGGCTATCTGTGAGCTCCATGAGCTAATTTCTTCATCTGCGGTATCAATGTGTCCAAATGGCAGAGGCCGGTGCTCTCTTTTAACTTTTAGATTTGAATAATCATGATTCTGATTTTTATGATTAACCACGTGACAATGATTTTGAGAAGCTAAAACGCTATTTAAATTAAATTGCTCCACGAAAATGCGCATATACCCCCAAAAATCCGAACTGACACGCAGATCGGTAGAAATGGTACGATAAATTATAAGCTTCCCCAAACTTGAAACTAACGAGCCGCCTATGGTCTTTACCGCAACCCCCATTTAATAAATGTGGGCATGCACATAAGTCCCGTGAAAAGAACGGGCCTATGGAAATCAAAGGCCCGTCCAACTGATTCGTTCTGGCGCCGGCCCTGGTATCCACTGCTGAAGGTTACGAGAGCTGCCAAGTGCCACAGCACAATACAATACTTTTTACACAGAGACAAAGACACAGACACAACAATACCTAAAAACATGTTTTTTTCCCCCCACACAGATGAACAAGAGATGGATAATAATATCACATCAAGTGTTTACATGTGCACTATCACACCCACCGTTTCTTCCCACTCACTTCAAACAGCCCTACATTTTTCTGTTCAAAATATTTGACAAGCTGTCAGCTTCGCTAACTGACAAAACAAATCTACAGCAGGCAACATAACCAGGAGATGTCACTTTAGATCTTAACAAGCTGCTGATCTCAAGAGGAGCCTGCCAGTACCAACTGATTATCTCTGTTAGGTGTGGGGGTCTAGGGCTGCATCCCAATGGTCCCCTTTCCTTACAAAGTGCACTACTTTTGATCAGGGCCCAAAAGGGGACCCATGGTGAAAAGGTTTAAGGATTAGCCATATACTAAGTGCACTATTTTCTTTAACCCTCTGGCTTCCCTCTCTGTTTTGTGCATTATTGTTTGTCATGTGGGTTCGTGTTCTTGTGCTTTAGATTTTTGTGTTTGCCGTGTTGGAATATTATTCTTCATTTTTGATTAAACTGTCGGACTATACTCATCTCTGTGTCCCGCGCCTGACTCTACCTTTCTCCATTAACCAACACCCTCACAGAACGACTGGGTCACGTCTCTGGCAACTGAACTGATATAATGAATGACCAGCCGGCTTGGGTAGCAAACCTAGATTTGTGTCGGGACTATATCTTGTGGAAGGATGAAATAGTAGTATAGTATGAATTAATTCATACAAATAACACCTAACAACACCCATGCCAATATATCTTCCAAACACCATTATTATCACTTGAGTATAGTACAACTGGATTGTGATCAGGGTCTGTATGTTGAGCGTGAGACTGAATATTTGGATAACTAATTAGGACCATTCATCTTGCATCACGTCTTTGGCTACTATACATTTAATTGTGTGCTCACCTCCTCTCCTACGCTTTACAACCATTCCACTCTTACTATCGGATGCCCAAATATATATTTGCATAATTGTGAAAATACTTTACAGCACCTCATTAAAATTGTCATTTCTAAATGCAAATAGTCAAACTGAGATGAGGACTGACTCGGGACTCAGAGGCCCCCAGGAAACTCCAGTCAATACAAAAGCCATGTGGATGAAAAACAGGAGACCATTTGCATAACGCTGCAACTGACTTCAAGGACAGCCGCAAGGCATTGTGTGGCCTTATTGGCCTACAAAACTGTTACTCGGGAACCTAAAGTGTCATTCCATTATTGGAGGCCGATACGCGTCCTCTGTTAAGTCCAGTTTAGCAGCTTTTTAAAAGTTTCTCTTTGTGCTAATGTGCGCTAACAACACAGGACTCAAATCATTAGCGAGCTGGTTTTGCCTTTGTCAGCGTACAACAAGGCGGTTGGATGAATAGTCGAAAAGTGTGAGAGTAACAATCCCGTTATATTACAATGTGGGATTAAAATGGATTTGTTGTCAACAATCTACACAAACGACTTTGTAATGTCGATTCTAACTTTAAATTCTAGCATTTGTAAAAAATATGAATGAAAAATAAATATCTTGATTACATAAGTATTCAACCCTTTGGGAAAATACATGCTAGAGTCAACTTTGACAGTGTGTCACGATCGTCGTATGGAGGGGACCAAAGTGCAGCGTGGTGTGAATACATTCTTCAGTGCTTTACATCACAAAGACTTATAGATGACCTGGAGCCAGTGGGTTTGGTAACGAATATGCAGCTAGTGCCAGCCAACGAGAGCATACAGGTCACAGTGGTAGGGGCTTTGGTGACAAAACGGATGGCATTGTTGCTAGGGTGTTGGAGGCTATTTTGTAAATTACAATCGGTAGGATAGTCAGTTTTACGAGGGTATGTTTGGCCGCATGAGTGAAGGAGGCTTTGTTGCGAAATAGGAAGCCGATTCTAGATTTAATTTTGGATTGGTGCCCTTCTTTGCAAGGCATTGGAAATCCTCCCTGGTCTTTTTGGTTGAATGTTTGTTTGAAATTCACTGCTTGACTGAGGGACCTTACAGATAATTGCAAGTGTGGGGTACAGAGATGAGGTAGTCATTAAAAAATCATGTTAAACACCATTCTTGCACACAGAGTGAGTCCATGCAACTTATTAGGTGATTTGTTAAGCAAATTTATACTCTTGAACTTATTTAGGTTTGCATAACAAAGGTGTTGAATACTTATTGACTCAAGACATTTCGGCTTTTCATTTTTAATGAGATTGTAAACGTTTCTAAAAGCATAATTCCACTTTGACATTATGGTGTATTGTGCGTAGGCCAGTTTAAATTCACAACAAAATGTGGAAAAAAGTGTAGGGGTGTGTATACATACGTTCTGAAGGCACAATGTCCCATTCGTTCTTTGGCTGTCTCCAAATATATTTTTTTCCAACAACACTATAGCACCAAGGCAACATTTCTCTGAAGACGTTCCAAGCATTTGAATTTGATGGTGCCGTCAGGAGAAAAAAATAGCACTTTTTACACTATAATAACACAGCATATCTACTATACTGAGTTAGGCTCCCAAGTGTTAGTCGGGCTCCTGAGTGGCGCAGTGGTCGAAGGCACAGCATCTCAGTGCTTGAGGTGTCACTACAGACACCCTGGTTCGAATTCAGGCTGTATCACCACCGGCCGTGATTGGGAGTCCCATAGGGCGGCGCCCAATTGGCCCAGGTTTGGCCGGTGTACTTTAGGCCATCCTTGTAAATAAGAATTTGTTCTTTAACTGACTTGCCTACTTAAATAAAGGTTAAGTTAAAATAATACACAAGCTCGGCAATATTTCCCCTGATTCAGGATATGTGCAGCAGCACTTCAGAGCAGGGTTTGGTGGGAACGAGTGAGATACAGTCGGCTGCATCACTGACGATAAACACGTTTTGATGAAGACAAAGAAGAAAAAGCTTGAAATATTGAAATTGTCCACATTACCGTGATGCATGTTCCCATTTCTAAGATTTATAAACATTGTGTGACGGATGACATTAAAGCCGACGAACAACTTGTAGTATGGACGAGAATTCAGTTGAGAACGGCACTAATATATTGTGTAATATAAGCCTGGAGGTTATTACGTCCGCGTTCCAAGTGGCACCCTATTCCCTACATAGAGCACCACTTTTGACAAGAATCCACTTTAATCACAATATATTATTAACATAATCTGTTTGATTATCATGATAATTAGTGATGGGGAGAAAATGTATATACCCTAAAACAGTATTTTCTTCCTTTCTAGCTTCTTCTCCATCTTCTTTTTGAATAGGGAGAATTTGTTTTCAGCACTTTCATTTCCATGACTCATGGCTCTCTCTTGTCCCTCTGCAGCAGAAATATGGTGAGCAGTATGTTTGGAACATTGAATGTCGCAATAAGATCCCAATAACAAATCGCAAATAGATCGAGAATCGTGAGATTAGCTATACATATCGTATCGGCACCAAAGTATCGCGACAGTATCGTATAGCGAGGTCCCAGGCAATTTCCTGTGCAGTGACAGAAATAAAGTGAAAAGGGTCCCAATGTACAAAATAGCCCACAAGGTATATTCTTAACCACAGGACTCGACTTGATAGGACTGCATACAACGTATGCATACAACGTATGTGCAATAGTTTTTTCTGGGTTCCAAATGGATGATTATAGTGTGTGAATGAATGCATCACAAACATCATTGCACAACACATTGTTGAATCTTCTGGTTGAGAAAAATGGCATGGCTGCTCTTCAAAATAAAACGTGGGCAATATCTCTGTACATGGCCCAATTGTATATCAGGCATACACAACTGTTGGCCAACTTTCACCCGTTTCCAAATGAGTGATGATTATTGCAAAACATATTTCAAAGTAAAATGACAACGTCTTGAAAAGGAGAGAAGTCTGCGCTCATCACCACTATAAGAGTCAAACAAAGGTTTCAATAAAACCACATTTTAAAAAAGATGTGTTGTCAACTGGGGAACATGTATGGGGAATAATGACACAAAATGCATTGACAATTGGATAACCTTGGCAAAAAGAGAAGAGGCTTCCCTTGAATAGTGAGAGAGAGAGTGTGTGTGTGTGTGGGGGGGGGGTGAGAGAGAGAGAGAAACAGGAAGGGAGTGGGAGAAAGGTGAAAGAGAGTGAGAGAGAATGTGTGTGTGTGGGGGGGGTGAGAGAGAGAAACAGGAAGGGAGTGGGAGAAAGGTGAAAGAGAGTGAGAGAGGCAGAATAAAAAGAGACAGATGGTCGTACAGATGGACGGGGAGGAGGACTCCATCGACTTCCCTTCAGTGCCCTGTATGTGGAGCGCAGGTGGAAGGACGCCCACTGACATGGTTGTCGCTGAACATCGCCCCCCGTGGAGGTGCAACGCTTTATGGCCATCCCCTTGCCTGACCCTGTGTCCTTCCACTGACTCTACCCAGGGGGCCTGTGTTTCAAATGTCACCTTTATTCCCTATAGAGGTCAAAAGTACATTGTACTACATACTGTAGGGAATAGAGGGCTAGGGTGCCATTGGGGACAGTGATTCTCAGGCGGGCCCCATTCACTTTGAATAGCCAACAGTGCTCTATCCCACTACATCGAACACAACATTCATGTCCCTAACCTACACTAAAACTGTTTCTATTCGTGGCTACATTTCAGCTGTTCTATAAAGCATAAACCTGAACACAACGCAGGGATGTTTTGCTCCCTTACCTTCCTTTATTTCCCAATATCTCGCCTGATAGTCTGGTTAACTGTTGACTGAGTCAGAGTAGTAAGAGAGCGAGAGAGAGGGGAAAAAAAGAGAGTGAGAGAGAGAACCCTGAATAATCTCAAATCAAACTGTCAACCTGGCAGTCGTCCATAAAGAGGAAGGGAAACGCGTTGCCACATCCCATGAATTTTAGATCATCTCCTAACCCACCACTCTCTTACCTCTTTTTCTCCCTCACTCCCTCTGTGCGTTGGAGCATTCAGCCGCCTCACTTAATTTGGAGTAGAAACAACTGTTATGTGTCTTAAGTGATGTGTTAAAACATAAATAAAATAAGTCAAGGAGTTGGCGCCCGAACACAGGGAACGATATTACGTCATTCCTGGCAACTGGAAGAACCGGGAACGATAAAGGTTTTAACATTTTTAACGTTGAGGTAATGTTGAGAGAAACTGACAGATGATTACGTAGGGTTGATACCAATATCCAGTTCCTCTTGGATTCTGTGGGTTTTGCCAAGGGGAACCGTTGAACTGAGCTGAGGCAGAAACCAAACATCAGGTTTTCTCTATCTTTTCGACCTCATGCACATGGCAAGTCGGCTATGAGAAGAATTGCACAGGACTGCGTTATCTAACCAGCCAGCCAACCGAACGACCATTTGGAGAGAGACTTCGTAGCAGACAGCATAGTTCCTGTGAGTTAGTTGTAAGGATGTTAGTGAATTAGAAAGAGAAGAAACTTCTTTTTTTTATATGGGGGCTTAGATACAGTCAGAGCTATGTGTTTTCATTTGGTCAAGGTCAACGGAAAGCAGTTTGATAAAACTCCCTTTCACTCCACTGACGGTGAGTGCAAGTTGCTATTACTCAGAAGAACAAGCAACTGTACACCCTCCTCATTCTCATTCCGTTCCAACACAAAAGTGAACTGTGTCTAACGTATTAGATCTCACATTTATTTATTTGTCTGTTGAGTCACAATCTGATCGTCCAAGCTAAATCTATTTCCTGGATGGATGCTGATTGGTCCATGACCAGGGTCATTGTAAAGCCCAGATAGGAGGCCCTAGCTGCCATTCTCTTTAACTAAACACAACCCGGTCAGTGGCAGACACAATGTAGCGCAGATGTTTTAACAAAGTACCTTCATTATGCCCCAAGTCAGAGTAGCAACCAGGCTTAGTGGGCATTGCCTTACCACATTGCATTACCCCCAGCAGCCATAATAACAAGCCACAGAATACATAAAACACACATCAATAATGAATTCTTTATTTATCTATTTAGCAAAGTGCTGTCAGTCAGATGTTAGGCATATACAATCTGCATATGCATTATGGATCCAATGCTGTTGGGGGGGGGGTGGACTAATGCGTACCGTCAGCTGCCGTGATATCTATATATATATATATATATATATATATATATATATATATATATATATATATATATATATATATATATATATATATATATGTTAACGTTTTCATTTGGAGGAGAAGAGGGGGCAGAACATGGCTGCAGCTGAGAGCAGCTTTCACTTCACGAGGTGACAGCTGTGATTTCCTTGGGGGCTTTGTTGCACTTTTAATAATCGCCACACTGCCACATGACAGGGTGAGGTGAGATGGCAGTGGCGGGTGGCCTTCAAATGCTGAATTGGTTTCCCTCCAGTATTTTGAAAGAAAAAGGACTGGATAAAGGAGAATGATTCCAGGTACAGCAGCTATAGTACCAACCAACGAGGAAAATCACTCACCGATCGTAAATGCAAAGGTAATTTCAAAAAGGTTAATAACATTTGGAAACAGCCACGGTCGACGCTATTAAAATTTACACAGTTATTCATATTCAAGGAACTAGAGGTAAAGAAATGACTGTGGGGAGCGTCGGCTGCACTGATGTAGAGGGGAAATGTCATCCTTTTATTCATTCAAATTAATAGAAGCTACTGTCCCCCTGCTACCCTCCTCTGGAGGCGTGGGCTGTCATAATTACATATTTACAGGTGAAGGAGTCTGGGTAAATTGCTAGTTAGCATGAGCAGAAAGTACAATTACACAACCTGATTGGCAGAGAGATCGAATACGTGACAGGCCATCTTCAGTGTAGACTGTAAAGATATGCTTTAATGTGTTTAAACCTTTATTTAAGTAGGCAAGTCTGTTAAGAACAAATTCTTATGATCAATGACAGACGAGGAACAGCGGGTTAACAGCCTTGTTCAGGAGCAGAACGACACATTTCTACCTTGTCGGCACAGGGATTTGATCTTGCAACCTTTTGGTTACTAGTCCAACGCTCTAACCGCCAGGCTACCTGCTGCCACTGACTGTGTCTCAGCACAGTCACACAGACACACACACACACACTGTACCATATCCCATACTGTACAGTCAGCCACCACACCAGTACCGAGCTTGTACAACACTAACACACATAATGACGATGTCTGAGTCCAAGAAAATGTGTCATTTTGCCACTGACATCCAAATTCTTTTTTTTAGTGGTGCTCAGATATTTTCCTTTCACAATGTCCTTCACAATGCGTAACCAGGCCAACTTGGCTCCGTAGTGTGAACAGGGTATATCTTGTTTACACAACAGTTGGAGCACCCCAGTGATCCCAGAGCTTCTCTGGAAATGACTCCTTTGATTGGCCTGTCAACCAAACATTTCTGTCAGCAGTAAACACACACACACACACACACACACACACACACACACACACACACACACACACACACACACACACACACACACACACACACACACACACACACACACACACACACACACACACACACACACACACACACACACACACACACACACACAGCAGGTTTCCCTAGAATGCATACGTACTGCAGCTACTGTACCATCGACTACAGCAAATAGTCTCTGAATAGCTTCTACCTTTCGGTGTTTACTGTAGCTTCTGGGCTTACTGTAGATTACCTGACATGGTTTGCACACTGCCACAACACCCCAACAGAATCGTCTTTATACCGCATAGAAACAGTAACTCTATTTACAGTAGTTAGAAGGGGAAAATGCCTTTTTAGCCATACAAACTGAACGTATGTTAGCCATTGAACTGGTTACTCGTCATTGTACTCACGTCAACATATGTGCAGAGGATGGAAAACGAACGCATTGATCCGTATAGATTTATGATGGGGATGAGTGATTGAACAGTGCTGAGAATGCATTATAGGTAAGGCATGAGTAATGCGATACACATTTAACGTTTCATCCTGGAAACCGCGGTGGTTGCACATTAGGTCAGCGTGCTCTCATTTGGCTCAATGGAATTCAAAATACGAGAGCGCGCTGACAATGCGTCGCCCAGCAAATCCGACAGCGGTGGTTTAAGTAGTTAGGGGCTCAATTGTGATTACACTTGGCCCTTGTTTCGATAACCTAAAACAATCAATGTCACAAATTATACACTCTCGTCCACCATCCAAGAGCAAATGTAAAACCACCACTACCAATTCACTACCAGTTAATTGAACTGTGCACCATTCAGACAGAAATACAATAATGTAGAACAAACATGCCTATCTTTATTCGTATATACTGTATAACAGAGCGTAGCAGAAAAGGGTAATAGTCATAGTCAGAGTGTCAAGATGTGGGTGTGGGAGTGTTTGTTCATCAAAGGAACAACTAACATGTATGGTCATAATAAAAGCTCAAAGATTAGTCCTCATTTTACCACAATGGCAGATGTATTACTACCATTCGAGCATGTGCATGGTCTGGTTCAAGAGGTAGCCCTGTTACACATCATACCCATATACGGGTTGAAAATTGCAGATTTGGGCACTAATAAGCACCTAAATTGGAACGTAGTGGCTGTACAGTAACATGGGTTTTGACTGACAGCTGTTCTGAACTTGAGCACGTCAATAAGTCGCCACCATCCCTCCCAGGAAAGTGGCAACTTTTGCAAAAATAAAATGCCTGAGTGAGGAAAAGGCTGTGAATTCAGATGACCCAGTGTATTTTGAAAGATGAGGACATTGAGGATTATAATAAATACTGCTTTGATGTCATACAAGCCAGCCAAACATCCGCGAGTCCAAATGTGCACTTCACATCTCCAAGTCATAAAACTCACGTCAGTGTTTACGCTCACTATGTTAGGTGTACAGATACAAGATGACATTTGTTTTGCAGCGGCACACACAACCGCATCACAGGAGGTTGGTGGCACCTTTATTGGGGCGGACGGGCTCATGGTGTCGGCTGGAGCGGAATCACTGGAATGGTGATGAAAAAGATCAAACACATGGTTTCCGTGGGTTTGATGCCATTCCCTTCGCGCCGTTCCAGCTGTTATTATGAACCATCCTCCCCTCAGCAGCCTCCACTGACTTGAATGCACTAACGACTCCTTTCGATGCACACCAAAATCACCCTCTGTTTCTCTGAATTGCCTGGTGAAAGCCTAACGACACCTGCCTCTGATTGAGAACCATACTAGGCTGAACTCAAAACCCCAACATAGAAAAACTGCCCACCCTAACTCACGCCCTGACCATACTAAATAAATACAAAACAAATGAAATAAAGGTCAGAACGTGACAAAATGTAAAATGCACATAAAATCAACAGTGTAAGGTTTGGAACTGTTGCGTACTCACCTTTTATCTAATCATTTCCCCATTGTCTCCAAACCTTTCAACTGCTGCCATGGTTATGCATATGCTTTTCCTATGTCTTTCTGTAAGAAACATTTACATTTAGCCCTAATAGGCCTATTCCCATGAGTGTAAATGGTTAAGTTGGTGTAAATGGTTAAGTTAGTCGGTAATTTGCTTAGTCCTTCTCCCCCAACACAGAGAAATGGAAATATGGCAAGTGCTATTTCGAGAGACATTGATTGTGTCTCAATGCCTAGTTCGGGAAACCCTGGTATAACTCACCGGGCCATTGGAACCACATGTCAACAAGCTACTACCCACGCGGAAGTAAACGTTACCTCGTTCGTGCATGGCACGTTCAGCACGCGAGCACACGTTTGTGTTTTCTAAGCAAATGAGGAAATAACATGCGTGCAAATGAGAAAGCTCGGACAACATTTCGCCGCATTCGACAATGCATCTGAACTAGTTCAGAATGACCGTGTCCTGCTTCGGGGCTTAAGTAAAGTGTTGGCCCCTCCGAGTTAGATAGTCATTCGTTCAGGCCTTTTCCCACCATATCGCAGCCAAATGGGTTCTGTTTCCGTTTCTATGTTTGTCAAATGCGTCCACAGAGGTTGCTCAGCAACGAGATTAATTCCGGCGCCGCAGTCAAAGCCAGGGCACAGATCCAATAAAGCATGGAGTAATGCAGACGAAAAGCAACATTTCCTCCGTGTGCAATGTGTTGCCTTGAATTCCTCTAACCTTTAAACCTCTAAGGTGCAGGTTCCATGGTACTGTAGAGCTATGAGACTGAAAGTTATGTTCACTTTACTGCAGAGATTATATACAAAGTTTTTATTATACTGTTTAAAACAAAATGTTCTAGACATAGAGTTCTACACTGGATAGAACACATTCTGTCGTGAGTTGTCAAACCACAGGTCATTGTGGAGCTATTCGACTGTAATCGATATGTTACCTTTCCAACATAGAGTGGGAGTGATTCTCTTCAGAGAAGTGCTGTTTTTAAATCTACACTGGTAAGACACTCAACGGTGAGCACAGATTATTGTGGAGATACGAGATTGTAAAGGTTATGTGAACATATCTACCGACAGTTGGAGCGATTTATATTCAGAGAACTGCTGTTTTTAATACTCTATAAACACGTTTACACTCAGTAGAATCCTTTAAAGGGTATCTTGTGAGAGCAGATAAGTGGTCGGAACATTTTAAACCCACATAACAACACTCCCTGGCCTCTTTAAATGATGGTCTGGTGAGGCAATCAATGCGCCTGCTGAGGACTTTATGACATAACATTGAGCCCTGTTAATATAAAATATGAACAACTCAATACATTTCTCGGTGGAAAACTATTTTAATCAATTCGTAAATTAGCCTCATTTCCCATTATTTTTATTACCTTAGATGAGATCATTTGACTTTGGGGAAAAAAAATGAATAAGTAGAGTTACTCTTTATATGACAATTTCAGAGGGTAAAACGGAGAGGGATAAATGTTTTTGCAACCCTGTACCTTTCTCGAAGGCAAAACCGTACAACCAACCTTTTGAAATGAAGTAAAAATACACTTTAGCATTCTGGGAGGGACCACGGCACAGCAAGGGAGGCGAATAAACACGAAAGTCCTCTTAATTTGTCCCCCCCCCCCCCCCCAACGCGTGTCTTAAATGTTTCACTCTCAAAGTCTCTGGATAATTTTTTTAAAGAAGAAGAAAAAACATGTTTTTATGTCTCGATTTGTTATACGATCTTATTTGGTTACTTTGTCTGTTGTCGGTAGCCATGTTTCATCCCCTTTTGTTTTCATGAAGCAGGGTCATATTTTCCCCAAGAGCCCCCAGGTTGGGGAGATAGAGCTTGTTGCCATGAGCAGTAGAGCAAACTTGGACATAAAGTGCAAGCACACACACAGGCACACGCAAACAACCACAGGAGACCTTTGTTGAGACCAATAGTTGTGGTGTAGAGAAAGACATTTACTTAATGCTTCTTTTGATCTGAAGAATTTGCTTTTGAACACACACACACACACACACACACACACACACACACACACACACACACACACACACACACACACACACACACACACACACACACACACACACACACACACACACACACACACACACACACACACACACACACACACACACACACACACACAGCGTTGAATCTCCTGACATCCTACACTGTCCTGCTAAGGTATTTGACCCTGATGATCTAATGGTCTCCATCTCCTACTCTGGGGGTCAAAGGTCATTCTGTAGAGTCTGTCCATTCTGACACATCCTCACCCCTTTAGCTCAGAAGTTGGCAATAACTTCCACTGTAAAGACATACGTTTCCCTTTCACTGCTGTGAGGAAGCTTCAAACTATATATATATATATATTCTCTGAATTAATTATGTGCACAGTGTGATGACGAAATTAATGTTCTCCACATAGGATAATAAAGTTGACTGAACTGAAATTAAATTAACTGAGGTGAGTCTTGCCTTAATGATAAGGCCGAAAAGTTAACAATGGAAGTATGGGAAGCCATTACATGTCAGCATTCCTTGATTCAGGTGTTTTTTAAAATAACGAACATACACTCGCTAGGCTTAATTAGCTTGGGCCATTTTAAAGTTAGATGATGTTAGGTATACGATTAACCTGAAGAAAATACAAAAATACATTTTGGGGATTCTAGCACATGCGACATATCACAGTTGCCACCGAGGTCCAATTATGACTTGACAGTGTTAATTGGATATATAAACAAAACAGTACTGTACATTGTCAACATGGTTTCTCTGAGACAATGCAACAACAAAAAACTTGCCCACACAACTTCCACCAACGCGTGACTGTCCTTACAGGGACTTCCAAAATGTGAAGGCAGTAGGGTGGTTGTTTTCTAAGACAATATTAAGTGGACAGTGTCCTCGCTTTTACATTTGTAACTCGCCGGGACAGCATCAGAACACATCGCAGTGAATCACGACTCGCAGGCCAAGCAATTTTCCTTTCTTACAATCTCGGCCCTATCTTTTCCCCAGAGGCATTCTTCACACTCTCTCGCTCTCTCTCTGAGAGCACTTCCTGTGAGAGATACCAACGCCGCGCTGGCTGCCCGCCTACTCCCAAGAGTCCTGTTACCCACAATCCCCCAGTTGCTCACCGTGCCCCCTGGGAATGGAGAGAAAGGGAGATGTGCGTTACAGGAGTGCAAGCGACTGGGGATGGCGAGAAGGGAAGATGGAGCCGGTGTGATGTAACCATTACACCATAATGCATAAACACAGAAAAAGAGAAGCGTATTTTAAAATCGATGGAACAGTAAAGTGATCCTACGTCACTTGCCCTCCATTTGTCGAGCTAATGATTCGCATATGAGTTTCTTTTAGTTGTCTCAGACTTTTAAAACCAACACTGCTCTGAAAATCTCCTTGAATCTTTTCATCACTTCATCATTGGGGCGGCAGGTAACCTTGTGGTTAGAGCGTTGGGCCAGTAACTGAAAGGTACCCAAGCTGCCAAGGTAAAAATCTGTTGTTCTGCCCCTGAACAGGCAGCTAACCCACTGTTCCTAGGCCATCATTGTAAATAAGAGTTTGTTCTTAGCTGACTTGCCTGGTGAAAAAATTAATCTATTTTTTTTTCTTGTCTTGCCAATTTTCTAAACAAAAAGCCTCATTCGTGTCATTTAGATAAATATGTCACTCCAACGTGCATTACAGACTACTGAAGTATTTTGTGTTCATTATCAACCCACAAATTCACCTTTAAATATAAATATGAATCTTTAAATATAAATGCTGCCTGGTAGTAACAACAACAACACTTCCTGAAGTGAAGCGGAGCTTGTGATGCTGTCTTATCATTGGCTCACCTCGCTGATTCAGACAAGAAACACATACACACACCCTCGATTGAACACATGTTTTGAGTGGAGGTGACGTCGACTAACTGAAGGGAAGATCTGTGTGTGTGTGTGTGTGTGTGTGTGTGAGAGAGAAAGGGAGTCTGGGAAAGGAAAGACCACCTACCTCTTAGCTTTCTGGAAGGAATGAGAGCGGTGTAGACGTCGACAGAGAGGGAGAGAGCCAAAGAGAGAGGGGTGGAGAGAGAGAGGGAGAGAGCCGAAGAGAGAGGGGTGGAGAGAGAAAGTTAGAGAAGAGTGCATGAGGGAGAGAGAAATAGAGGGAGGGAGCGAGAAAGAGATCCAATTTCACTGTTAAAAAACAGAGTTTGAGTCAGTTTGGCCTACACACACAGCTCAAGGTGAGGTCGCTTCAGTTCGCACTACCGTATCCCAAAACATCTCCTCCTGCCTCCTACTTGCCTTTGCCTGACTCCAATGTCATCTATACTGTATACGGTGGGGTATACGCCCAACCTCCCAACCCTCCAACTCCACCTATCACAACTTATTAAGCCCAGTTAGCAAAGAGCACAGGGGTGAGCCAATGCGTACTGGGGACTGGAGCGTGGACACGCGAGTGGTCACATTATGTGTGTAAGCTAAAAGTAAGGCCATGGCCAAACTTAAGTGGCCAGAGCTTGCAGACAGTGTGCAGACTGGCCCTCCTGATTGGAGAGGGTAACTGGTATTAACACAGCATGGTTGGCTTTGTGCCTCGATGCCCATAGTGAATGGTACATGATATTGGGTTAGGGAGGATTGCCAAAAGCTGTTGGAATTAGTACTAGTGGTCCCAGCCAAGGTAATGGGTATTGGTAATGCTTTGACTGGTGGACATTGGAAAGTGTGTGTATGTGTGTGTACAAGTTTATATATGTGTGTGTGTGTGTGTGTGTGTGTGTGTGTGTGTGTGTGTGTGTGTGTGTGTGTGTGTGTGTGTGTGTGTGTGTGTGTGTGTGTGTGTGTGTGTGTGTGTGTGTGTGTGTGTGTGTGTGTGTGTGTGTGTGCACGTGCATATGTTTGTTTGCTCATCCTTGCATGCCTATGTGTGTGTGTGTCTGTCTTCACATCAACAGGGGGACCATCGTTAACAATGTGCCATTTTTAGGGGGGGGGGATATAGAAGAAGGAGGGGGGCTGGGTCTGTGTCCCAAATGGGACCCTAATACCCAGTGGTGGAAAAAGTACTCAACGAGTATTTGGTTTAAAATATACTTAAGTATCAAAAGTAGAAGAATCATTTCAAATTCCTTATATTAAGAAAATGACTCCCTTTAAGAGTGTGCTCCTAATCTCAGCTCGTTACCTGCATAAAAGGCACCTGGGAGCCAGAAATATTTCTGATTGAGAGGGGGTCAAAAACTTATTTCCCTCATTAAAATTCAAATCAATTTATAACATTTTTGACATGTGTTTTTCTGGATATTTTTGTTGTTCTTCTGTCTCTCAATGTTCAAATTAACCTACCATTAAAATGATAGACTGATCATTTCTTTGTCAGTGGGCAAACGTACAAAATCAGCAGGGGATCAAATACTCTTTTCCCTCACTGTATATAGTGCATTAGTTTTGACCAGAAATACCCAAATGTGAACCAAAAGTAATGCACTATAGAGGGAATATGTTGCCATTTGAGTCACATCCTGGGTATTGAGGTATAACCTATTCAAACACAACTCTCCCACAACTCTCAGTGATATAGTCACTTTCTGGAGTACTTTGTAGTTAATTGACACATTCGGTGCCACTTTGGGGGGCACCGATGAGATAGAGGAGGGAGTTGAGGAGCCTGGGCCTTGGAGTTCAAACCTATATATAGCCACTTTCCGAAGCACTTAATTGACACATTTGGAGTGAGTGCAACAGGTTTAGGATGTTTTTTGGGGTCGATATCCTTCCCCTCCGGTATCCCAATGGTTAGAACGATGATAATGAGTTGGGCATAGAGGAAATAGGAGCCGTATGTTTACACAAAACAGCGGCCTCCGGTATCTAGCTCCACAGTGCTCCACGTAGAAATATAATTGTGCTGTCTTCCACTTGTTAGGCTGCGTCCCAAATGGCACCCTACTCCCTACACAGCGCACTACTTTTGACCACGGACCAGAGGGCTCTGGTCACTGTAAACAGAATAGGGTGCCATTTGGGAAACATTCTTATACTGTAGTTTTGCACACATGTACTGTACATTATTGATAAGCAGGGTAACATCCTGTAGTCATGTGCATAACAGTATGACACATGTAGATATAGCTCCAGGCCAAAGGTATACACTGAGTATACAAAACATTAAGAACAGTTCCAATCATTCCATGAATCTTGTTCTGGAGGCAGCTCTGCAGAGTACTAGCTGACTCGGCCACAAAGTAATGCAATCTGATTTTAAATCTAACCGTAACCTTAACCACACTGCTAACCCTAACCTAACCTTAAATTAAGACCAGACAGAACATGTTTGGGGAAATGGTTCAGTTCTACCTCCAGGACAAAACTCATGACAATAAACGTCAACCTGCATCATTCCAGAGTCTGTAATCACGAAGCAGGAGGAGCTGAGAACTGAGACCCTAGAGACAAGGTGAGACAAAATGAAATGTGTCTCTTTCTCTCTAGATGCGAGTTCTTGCTCACCAAAGGCCTCACCATCACAGTTTCAAACCTAGACGCTACTATTAGACATACGCTATTAGACAGACGCTACTATTTCCATGACATAGACTGACCAGGTGAATCCAGGCGAAAGCTATGATCCCTTGTTGATGTCACTTGTTAAATCCATTTCAATCAGTGCAGATGAAGGGGAGGAGAAAGGTTCATTAAAGAAGGACTTTTAAACCTTGAGACAATTGAGACATGGATTGTGTATGTGTACCAGAGGGTGACTGGGCAAGAATGGGCAAGACAAAACGTGTAAGTTCCTTTGAACGAGGTATGGCAGTATGTGTCAAGAACTGCAACGCTGCTGTGTTTTTCACACTCAACAGTTTCCCGTGTGTATCAAGAATTGTAGAGTTCATGCCCGACAAATCTCAATAAATGATTTTCATATTTCGACCCCACTCTAGCAGCAGCTATTGTTCCCTTCGGTCTTCCCAGTCTCTGTCTCTCTCCGTTCTCCTTTTTCACTCTCTCTCAATTGCTAAGTTGGTAAAGAGGAGAGGCGAGGAGAGAGAAATAGAAAAGAGACAAGAGAACAAAGGAGAGATTAGTACAATACAAGGCAAGAAAATACACAAAAAGAAAATGTGAAAAAAGGCTTGAACAAATGAGAAGTAAAAATAAGAGAAGAAAGAGGAAGAGCAGAGAGTGGAAGAGAGGAAGAGGAGAGCAGAGAGTGGAGGAGAGGAAGAGGAGAGCAGAGAGTGGAGGAGAGGAAGAGCACAGAGTGGAGGAGAGGAAGAGGAGAGCAAAGAGTGGAGGAGAGGAAGAACAGAGAGTGGAGGAGAGGAAGAGGAGAGCAGAGAGTGGAGGAGAGGAAGAGGAGAGCAGAGAGTGGAGGAGAGGAAGAGCAGAGAGTGGAAGAGAGGAAGAGGAGAGCAGAGAGTGGAGGAGAGGAAGAGGAGAGCAGAGAGTGGAGGAGAGGAAGAGGAGAGCAGAGAGTGGAGGAGAGGAAGAGGAGAGCAGAGAGTGGAGGAGAGGAATAGGAGAGCAGAGAGTGTAAGAGAGGAGAGCCTGTGAGTAATCTGTACGGTAAGTCTCTGAGGGCCTCTCATGGAGGACATGGCTGATTGATTGGAACAGGGGGAAACTTTGTCAGGCTGGCCATCATGAGTAGATCTCTTCCCTGATAATAATCCCCCCCCCCTTCGGCAGGGGACTCGTGTCACACCGTTGCATTTTACTGACGATGATGCCGGGACGATTCCTGCTAATGCACATTCCAAATTCCATTCCCTGCTCTGTACATCCCTGTGCCAGTTTACCCTGACTGAGCTTAAAACTACAGACAATGGACAAGGAACAGCAGGTTGGCTGTTTCTCCTCCTAAACGGACCCATTTCCTCCTCCCTTCACAGGTCAGCGCCACCAACCCATTAGAAGTCGCCAGGGCCTCCCAACGGGCTACAGGAAGGAGGAAGTCTCT
Organism: Oncorhynchus gorbuscha; assembly: GCF_021184085.1. NCBI lineage: Eukaryota > Metazoa > Chordata > Actinopteri > Salmoniformes > Salmonidae > Oncorhynchus > Oncorhynchus gorbuscha. Next base: position 46,932,187 of record NC_060189.1, on the reverse strand, counting down.
CTCTCTCTCTCTCTCTCTCAATTATCTCGCTCTCTGTGTCTCTCTCTCTATCTCTTCCTCTCTCTCTCTGCCTACAGTATGTCCCTTTCTTCGTCTTTCTCCCCCTCTGCTCATCTCTCCCAGCCTTCTTCCTCTCCCCCTCTGCTCATCTCTCCCAGCCTTCTTCCTCTCCCCCTCTGCTCATCTCTCCCAGCCTTCTTCCTCTCCCCCTCTGCTCATCTCTCCCAGCCTTCTTCCTCTCCCCCTCTGCTCATCTCTCCCAGCCTTCTTCCTCTCCCCCTCTGCTCATCTCTCCCAGCCTTCTTCCTCTCCCCCTCTGCTCATCTCTCCCAGCCTTCTTCCTCTCCCCCTCTGCTCATCTCTCCCAGCGTTCTTCCTCTCCCCCTCTGCTCATCTCTCCCAGCCTTCTTCCTCTCCCCCTCTGCTCATCTCTCCCAGCCTTCTTCCTCTCCCCCTCTGCTCATCTCTCCCAGCCTTCTTCCTCTCCCCCTCTCTCTGGCTCTGTCATTTGTCATGGCTGCAGCAGCAATACCAATGGCTCCACTGTGGCACTCGACTGGCATTCTATCATGAGATCAGTCACCCATTGGAAACGGGCTCCAAGGGATGTTTGTCGTTGGTGCGTTAGGACTCTGTGACACTTGTCATTGGTGGGTTAGCTATGACTACGTGCCCCTCTACCGCACACCCTGTGAGATTATCTGTCTAACCTCGAGGCATTAATGTAGAGAATCTAATTCGATGTAGAATAATGATTTGTGCAAAAAATTATGAATAATAGAGTAATTTATCCATTTGGCTGGGTAAGAAATGTTAATTAATTAGGGCTTTGATTTAATTTATTCTCACCGCGGCGCACCATGGCTCTCTCGATGTGAACCTTGGAGACGCCGGGCTTTCAGACGTGTAGACTTTTCCAACGCTTGTACGACAGGACACACAAATACGCACCACACTTCTCGTGAAGACTCACACACACGCACACACGCACACACACACACACACACACACACACACACACACACACACACACACACACACACACACACACACACACACACACACACACACACACACACACACACACACACACACACACACACACACACACACACACACACACACACACACACACACACACACACACACACACACACACACACACAGCCCATTAATGTACAGCCCATTAATTGTCTGGCTCCAGACATAAAAGTCACAAAAGAAATGTACCATGTACAAAATGACAAAAGGCCTCCTCCACGTACAAGGACAGGCGTCTTTCAAGTCGAGGCGTATTTGGGAATTCCTTAAAGATGGACTGTCTGAGAAGCGCTGTGCAGAGGAGAGGGTGCATTCGATTAGGTTGTCATTTTGGGTTTTCTCTCGTTTCACAGGCGTTCTCTGAGATGGATTGAATGAATGGAGTCTGGTTCTGTTGAAATCCATGGATCACACTGAAGATGAGAACATTACAGGGTACAGATTGCTCTTCAAATTCAAATTCAGAGGTCGAAAGCCTCTTTCTCTGTCTTTTTGTCTGTCTCATTCTGCTCGTCTCTCTGTCTCGGTCTCTGGCCAACTCCTCCTTTCACTTCTCCCCTGCGCGTCTGGCTCATTGTTCACTCTCTCTCTTCATGTCTCTCTCTCTCTCTCTTTCTACTTCGTGTCTCTCTCCTTCTCTCACTCCTTCCCCCTCTCCATATCCACTCTCATCCTCTATCTAGCTGTCAGAGGGGATTTACCACGGTTCTCCACTGAGCCGCAGGGCCTAGCAGCCTGTCGGCATGCTTTCACTCAGGTCCTCCTGGGCTTTGGCGGGTGGCTCCCTCCTACTCTGTTAAACAAGACCAGGATGCACGTAAAGCATCCGTCCTTTCACTTGACCTGTGTCTCTGTCTGTTCCCTGCCATGTTCTCGTGGGTGGCTATGTTATGACCTGTGTCAGTGGTTTGACGCTCATGCACTGAAGAAGAAGCATGGTTTTACGCCCCAAATGGCACCCTTTTCCCTATGTAAAAGTAGTGCACTAAATACGGAAAAGGGTGCCATTTGGGACACACACACACACAAGGTGTTGAAGAGCATAGCAGCTCAACCGGTTCACTTCCTACGAATATCCTCTCCTGAGTGACGCAGCGGTCTAAGGCACTGCAGCTCAGTGCAAGAGGCATCACGACAGGTTCAAATCCAGGTTGTAGCACATCCGGCCACGATTGGGAGTCCCATAGGGCTTCGCACAACTGGTCCAGTGTTGTCTGGGTTTGGTCGGGGTAGGCTGTCATTGTAAGTAAGAACTGACTTGCTTAGTTAAATAAAGGTTACATTTCATTATTTTATTAAAAAAATGATGCATTATATGCACATGTATAATGCCCTATGAACTATGGATAAGGCACTACATGGACAATACACAAACTAGGTGCTAATAACTGCTCATAAATCTATAACTACACTCATTCCACCTTCCTCCCATTAATCACTGAATGATATTCATTGGCTTTTGAAGGAGAAGGCTTTTAAAAGTTCCCCTAGGAGCAATTTACTTTCCCTCCATCTCTTTTCACTCTACCTCACTATTCATCTGACTCCCCCTCTCTGCTCTCCCTGCTCGTCGGTTCTTGCACTTAGCAAACAGATATGGTTAATAGCCACAAAACGTGAGGAAAATGCTTGGTCAGAACCAAAACAACACTTACATTCAAAAGGCATACATAAAGGTAATTTCAGGGCAAAAATTGAGGCCAGTCTATTTTATCGATAATGTTTGTTGAGTTGTCTGGGGCAAAATGGCTGCTAAGAGAAACTGCTAAAACAATGACGCCTGCCATTTATTTATTTGTTCCCCATTGGCTGCAACAGCTACTCTTCCTGGGATTCACACAAAACACATTACAAAACATAGACAAAAAAAACAATACAGACTGCTGTTGTTTGGAAACTTCTTGGGGTTGGACTTCAAGTAGAAATATGCTCTACAGTCCCATGATGCAAACTGATTGTCCCTGAGATAGAAGCTGCCTTTGGGTCCATTCCCTATGTTCCTCTGATGGTCTTTAGGCTACATTTAGGCTACATTTGGGCTATATCTCTAGAGAGTGTTTGTCCTTACATGTTCCTAGTGTGTACAGTCGCCCTGTTTCTTCTTTTCAAAAGCTGTAAACTTGCTGGTTTTCTTCCTCAGCCTTCCCGATCTCCCTTTGCACCATACTCTGGCATTCCTTTGGGTCTAGATTCCTCCAACTTGAGACGCTCATGACATAAATTTGGGGAGCTTGTTTGAAGTGTCAAGCAGAGGGTCGAGCTGGTGTTATTGGCTTCTGGCGTTGTGTGGTGACGGAGAGACAACACTTCTGTAGCCAGGGACTTTAGATGCAACCCACAAATTGTAACTTACATGGCTCCCAGTTTTGTTCACTCCGTGGCCACCGTTGAGCTTAATGGACCTGGCTTTTAGCCATACCGAGACCAATGAACATTGGCTGTAGAACCATAACATCTGCACAAATCTTAACCAGTAGAATGTACCTCTGGCGTTCCATATAGTGTATGCCGACTGCAAACCATAGTATACCATATAGTTAAAGCATGTAGATTTTATCCCTAGAGCAGAGCAGTAACACATTTGAATGTACTGCATTTTCAGTTCCATACTACCGTTAAAAACTACCAAGCCTCAGGCTACATTGCTGCTGTCATAGTGAATCTCTTAGTCTGATGTTGAATGAAATCTGCTAGTTTTAGGCCGAAATAGCTATCAAATTTCATATAATCTCCTACATTTGAGAAACATGCCACCCACTGATGATATTGAGATGCAAATGGTTGCAGAATTTCAGTGTATTTTTTTGCCTTCGTTTTTCCAACTTACGTAATATTTTCTTTCTTGAGTGCATCACCTTCAAGCGTTCTCTGACGTGCAGTTAAGGCACAAAATACAGGCATACCTTAAAACCTCTTACAGCCACCCCCCTACTTTTTTCTATCTCCGCCTGAAGACATACCCAAATCTAACTGCCTGTAGCTCAGGCTCAGAAACAAGGATATGTATATTCTTGATTTCATTTGAAAGAAAACACTCTGAAGTTTGTGCAAATGTGAATTGAATGTAGGAGAATATAACACAATAGATCTGGTTTAGATAATACGTTTTTTCATTTTTATTGTTGTATCATCATCTTTAAAATGAACAAGATAAAACAAACATTCAGATAGGATGATGGGGACAATTTCAGTGAAAAACACGAGAGGGCAACAGTACTTATGCAAAGTTTCAGAATGATAACTTCCAAAATGAGTGTGCTACATGACATTTATCATGAAGTCACCCAGGTGTCCCACACAAGTAGCCCAAATGTACCCAAGTGGCCAAATTGGTGAAGTTATACATTTTGAATGGAATAACTATATACAAAATACCAAAATGGCATTTTAACACCCCCCAAAAAAATTGAGAAAAAACATGAAAAAAATATATACATTTACAAAATAACACTTTCAATATTTGAAAGGCCCTCAGTCCTCTACACAATATTGTGCTGCTGATGCCAGGTGCCAGGTGCCATAGCAGTCTCTTTCATTTTGCAAAGAACACAGCGACGCCTCCATGCTGTGCCCTTTTGGCCCTGAGGCACATCCATGCCTGCAGAAATACATTTGGGCAGATGAACACCACTTGTGGCAGGAGCTGGATGAACCAGCTTCAGTGGGGGATGGACACCTTGGCACTGGGGGCTCCCATTCGGAGTCAGTGTCACTGTGAAATATGTTCAGTTAGAATAGTTTCACATACAGTGGGGCAAAAAAGTATTTAGTGAGCCACCAATTGTGCAAGTTCTCCCACTTAAAAAGATGAGAGAGGCCTGTCATTTCTATCATAGGTACACTTCAATTATGACAGACAAAATGAGAAAGATAAATCCAGAAAATCACATTGTAGGATTTTTAATGAATTTATTTGCAAATTATGGTGGAAAATAAGTATTTGGTCACCTACAAACAAGCAAGATTTCTGGCTCTCACAGACCTTCATCTTTAAGAGGCTCCTCTGTCCTCCACTTGTTAACTGCATTAATGGCACCTGTTTGAACTTGTTATCAGTATAAAAGACACCTGTCCACAACCTCAAACAGTCACACTCCAAACTCCACTATGACCAAAACCAAAGAACTGTCAAAGGACACCAGAAACAAAATTGTAGACCTGCACCAGGCTGGGAAGACTGAATCTGCAATAGGCAAGCAGCTTGATTTGAAGAAATCAACTGTGGGAGCAATTATTAGGAAATGGAAGACATACAAGACCACTGATAATCTCACTCGATCTGGGGCTCCATGCAAGATCTCACCCCGTGGGGTCAAAATGATCACAAGAACGGTGAACAAAAATCCCAGAACCACACGGGGGGACCTAGTGAATGACCTGCAGAGAGCTGGTACCAAAATAACAAAGCCTACCATCAGTAACACATTACGCCGCCAGGGACTCAAATCCTGCAGTGCCAGACGTGTCCCCTTGCTTAAGCCAGTGCATGTCCAGGCCTGTCTGAAGTTTGCTAGAGAGCATTTGGATGATCCAGAAGAAGATTGGGAGAATATCATATGGTCAGATGAAATTTTGGTAAAAACTCAACTCGTCGTGTTTGGAGGACAAAGAATGCTGAGTTGGATCCAAAGAACACCATACCTACTGTGAAGAATGGGGGTGGAAACATCATGCTTTGGGGCTGTTTTTCTGCAAAGGGACCAGGACGACTGATCCGTGTAAAGGAAAGAATGTGCGGATGTGCTGCACATCGAGATGGAATGCTTGTAAAAATAAACACCACCTCATTATCCTCTGATTAGGACATATCATAGAACTCAAAAAGGTGAGAGGGTTATGGTCGGTGTTGACCACAATAGGTACTACTCCCGACCTGACATAGACCTCGAAGTGTTGTAGCTCCCACATGAGTGCTAGCTCTTCTTTTTCAATGACCGAGTAGTTCAACTGATAATGGTTAAATTCACCCTAAAGGTGTTTTGATATACACAACTTGCAGTTTGTGAAAAATAGTGCATTCAACCCTGTATAAATCAGTCAGTTCTTAACGTAAAGACTTAAAACACAGGATTCTGTAAAAGCCTACCCCAATGAGGATATCTGTTTACTTTTAGCTTCCTGTGCCAACCGGAAGTGCCTTAAATTGGGGTCATAGAGGCTGTTTTGAAGGGTTAAAAAAGTCAGATCTTCATATGTGTGATTAGGCAACCCTCACGAACTGTAAATCAGTAATTTCTCCCAACAGATGTCAAAGGAAAAACACACACACACACACACACAGCTAGGGTGGAGTGACACAGTGTGGGGCTTAAGGACACACAGAGCCTGCAATGGCATCACCATAATCTCTAGGCCTTGCAGTGTTCAATAAGATGCCCCACTTGACTGTAGCTCACTCGGTCTGACCGCAGTGACCATGCAAAAAAAAGTAGTCTCATGTAGCAGGCTTGGTCTGTGTAAAAAAAGTAATCTCATGTAGCTCACTCGGTCTGACCACAGGGACCATGTAAAAAAGTAGTCTCGTCAATGTGATTGTTTTAATGGGAAAAGAGAGAATTTGACTATGAGCTGACATTATGGGAGTAGTTGGGAGTGTGTTCCACAAATAGAATGCATTTGACTACAGGCTGACAAGCAGAGTTAGGGCCTCATCTATGTGAGCATTGTTAAACTGAAAAACACAGAGTTTGACCATGTGCTGACAGCATGGGAGGAGTTGGGGGAGTGTTTGAATGAGAAGGGTGATCTTTTCTAATAGACTGCATTTCACTTTGTGCTGACAAGCAGAGGAGGAGTGCAGGGAGTGGTAGGTAAAGAGGAGATTCTATAGTGGTGAGGAGTGGTCTCATGTGTGTTTATAAGTATCAATTAAGCAGCCTGACGCATTGTACGTTCTGTTTTGCTTAAGGTATTGTGTTAAGGTTTTTATTTACTGTTATTTCACTTTTCAATAGTATAGATGGCTCCAGTGCGCTCATGTCCACTTTGCTACAAGGTTGTGATTGGCTTCAGTCAGCACCTTAGGTATGTACACAATGTGAATAACAGTGGAAGAGAGGATGCTCCTTTGTAATTGGCAGTCGGGCCGTGTCAATGTCAGGCAGGAGCAGTGTCCAGTGACAGGATGCTCCACACATCTCAGCAGACTAGACCGGCATATTGACTCCCACACAGAGCACAGAGGAGACAGGTTTTAGAGGACCTTAGGAGACTGCTGATGATGGAAAGGCTGGCGGGTTTGAGGGCATCGATCCCTGCCATCCCACTGGTGACTGATTTGGAAATTGTGGAGACTAAGGAAAGAAGGAGGAGGAAGAGGATGAAGATGAGGAACAGACGGCCTGACAACCTCCACTAAGATCAGCTATTCTGACAGGACACGTTCGATTATGAAAATGTACTTGTAAACTATGGAACAGTCAAGTGTGAATTTTGAGATGTATTTAATTTCTTGTGTTTGCGCTGTCAGAAGACACCCTCCAAGGTGGCCAAGCCTTAGCTGGAACGTACCCCAAAGAGGAAGCAGGCGATCCTCAGGCGCCGCATGGTGCTGGCCGTCAGCCCCCTGCTTAGTCTCACCCCTCGAAGTGACGAGCAAGTCGGCCCTCAACACCCCCGTTGTCACATTGCAAGGCATGCATCAGCTGAATTCAAACAGAGTCAGACTGAAAAAAGCCATGGCCTCAAAGAGGATAACGCTGCAGGAGAAGGCGCACAAGGAAAGAGGGGAGCCCCGATGCAGCTAGACGGAAGGGGAGCCGAACAACAACGAGACTTCTTCTTCCTCGAAGACTCTTAAAGACTGTCTCACATTTACACTTCTGATTGGTGTGGTTTTCTATTGGTTTGTGGCTTACTGGGGCTCTCTCATGCCGTCACTGGAAGGGGTGCGTCACCTGAGTGGGTTGATTCACTGATGTGGTCATCCTGTCTGGGTTTGGCGCCCCCCCGTGGGTTGTGCCATGGCGGAGATCTTTGTGGGCTATACTCAGCCTTGTCTCAGGATGGTAAGTTGGTGGTTGAAGATATCCCTCTAGTGGTGTGGGGGCTGTGCTTTGGCAAAGTGGGTGGGGTTATATCCTTCCTGTTTGGCCCTGTCCGGGGGTGTCCTCGGATGGGGCCACAGTGTCTCCTGACCCCTCCTGTCTCAGCCGCCAGTATTTATGCTGTAGTAGTTTATGTGTCGGGGGGCTAGGGTCAGTTTGTTATATCTGGAGTACTTCTCCTGTCCTATTCGGTGTCCTGTGTGAATCTAAGTGTGCGTTCTCTAATTCTCTCCTTCTCTCTTTCGGAGGACCTGAGCACTAGGACCATGCCCCAGGACTACCTGACATGATGACTCCTTGCTGTCCCCAGTCCACCTGGCCATACTGCAGCTCCAGTTTCAACTGACCTGAGCCCTAGGACCATGCCCCAGGACTACCTGACATGATGACTCCTTGCTGTCCCCAGTCCACCTGACCGTGCTGCTGCTCCAGTTTCAACTGTTCTGCCTTATTATTATTCGACCAGCTGGTCATTTATGAACATTTGAACATATTGGCCATGTTCTGTTATAATCTCCACCCAGCACAGCCAGAAGAGAACTGGCCACCCCACATAGCCTGGTTCCTCTCTAGGTTTCTTCCTAGGTTTTGGCCTTTCTAGGGAGTTTTTCCCAGCCACCGTGCTTCTACACCCGCATTGCTTGCTGTTTGGGGTTTTAGGCTGGGTTTCTGTACAGCACTTTGAGATATCAGCTGATGTACGAAGGGCTATATAAATACATTTGATTTGATTTGATTTGATTGTGTTCTTGTTCAGATTTTAAAAGTGTAAAATGTGTGTAATTTACTCTGTTCTATTGTGGTGTGAGTCTTCATGTCAAGGTTGGTGCTGTTTTATTAAATAATTGAGTCATTCTTTGTTGTGCTTTTTTTATGGTTTGTATTTGGTCTGCGTCACTTACTTTGTAAGTGTTGAACCTTCACTGTGTTTACTGTCTATCAAGGTTGGAAAAAAACAGTTTGGCTTAATTGGCATGGGAAACATACGTTGCCAAAGCAAGTGAAGTAGATAATAAACAAAGTGAAATAAACAATAAAGACCTGCTGTAGTCTGTATTCCTGCTGTTCTAGAAGCACAATTTTGTACTAGAAACTTAGACAGGCTGAAATCACAGAAAGGGAAACAAATGACATTAACCTAGTCTCTAGGCCGTAGTTAAATGAGATATCCCACTTATGCAAATTATGCAAATTAATTACATAAAAATCATACAATGTGATTTTCTGGATTTTTGTTTCAGATTCCGTCTCTCACAGTTGAAGTGTACCTATGATAAAAATTACAGACCTCTATAGGCTTTGTAAGTAGGAACACCTGCAAAATCGGCAAAATGCAGAGGTGCATTCAACTATTTTTTTAAATATTTTATTTCACCTTTATTTAACCAGGTAGGCAAGTTGAGAACAAGTTCTCATTTACAATTGCGACCTGGCCAAGATAAAGCAGAGCAGTTCGACAGATACAACGACACAGGGTTACACATGGAGTAAAACAAACATACAGTCAATAATACAGTATAAACAAGTATATATACAATGTGAGCAAATTAGGTGAGAAGGGAGGTAAAGGCAAAACAGGCCATGGTGGCAAAGTAAATACAATATAGCAAGTAAAACACTGGAATGGTAGTTTTGCAATGGAAGAATGTGCAAAGTAGAAATAAAAATAATGGGGTGCAAAGGAGCAAAATAAATAAATAAATTAAATACAGTTGGGAAAGAGGCAGTTGTATGGGCTAAATTATAGGTGGTCTATGTACAGGTGCAGTAATCTGTAAGATGCTCTGACAGTTGGTGCTTAAAGCTAGTGAGGGAGATAAGTGTTTCCAGTTTCAGAGATTTTTGTAGTTCGTTCCAGTCATTGGCAGCAGAGAACTGGAAGGAGAGGCAGCCAAAGAAAGAATTGGTTTTGGGGGTGACTAGAGAGATATACCTGCTGGAGCGTGTGCTACAGATGGGATATTGCTATGGTGACCAGCGAGCTGAGATAAGGGGGGGCTTTACCTAGTAGGGTCTTGTAGATGACATGGAGCCAGTGGGTTTGGCGACGAGTATGAAGCGAGGGCCAGCCAACGAGAGCGTACAGGTCGCAATGGTGGGTAGTATATGGGGCTTTGGTGACAAAACTGATTGCACTGTGATAGACTGCATCCAATTTGTTGAGTAGGGTATTGGAGGCTATTTTGTAAATGACATCGCCAAAGTCGAGGATTGGTAGGATGGTCAGTTTTATAAGGGTATGTTTGGCAGCATGAGTGAAGGATGCTTTGTTGCGAAATAGGAAGCCAATTCTAGATTTAACTTTGGATTGGAGATGTTTGATATGGGTCTGGAAGGAGAGTCTACAGTCTAACCAGACACCTAAGTATTTGTAGTTGTCCACGTATTCTAAGTCAGAGCCGTCCAGAGTAGTGATGTTGGACAGGCGGGTAGGTGCAGGTAGCGATCGGTTGAAGAGCATGCATTTAGTTTTACTTGTATTTAAGAGCAATTGGAGGCCACGGAAGGATAGTTGTATGGCATTGAAGCTTGCCTGGAGGGTTGTTAACACAGTGTCCAAAGAAGGGCCGGAAGTATACAGAATGGTGTCGTCTGCGTAGAGGTGGATCAGGGACTCACCAGCAGCAAGAGCGACCTCATTGATGTATACAGAGAAGAGAGTCGGTCCAAGAATTGAACCCTGTGGCACCCCCATAGAGACTGCCAGAGGTCCGGACAGCAGACCCTCCGATTTGACACACTGAACTCTATCAGAGAAGTAGTTGGTGGACCAGGCGAGGCAATCATTTCAGAAACCAAGGCTGTCGAGTCTGCCGATGAGGATGTGGTGGTTGACAGAGTCGAAAGCCTTGGCCAGATCAATGAATACGGCTGCACAGTAATGTTTCTTATCAATGGCGGTTAAGATATCGTTTAGGACCTTGAGCGTGGCTGAGGTGCACCCATGACCAGCTCTGAAACCAGATTGCATAGCAGAGAAGGTATGGTGAGATTCGAAATGGTCGGTAATCTGTTTGTTGACTTGGCTTTCGAAGACCTTAGAAAGGCATGGTAGAATAGATATAGGTCTGTAGCAGTTTGGGTCAAGAGTGTCCCCCCCTTTGAAGAGGGGGATGACCGCAGCTGCTTTCCAATCTTTGGGAATCTCAGACGACACGAAAGAGAGGTTGAATAGGCTAGTAATAGGGGTGGCAACAATTTCGGCAGATAATTTTAGAAAGAAAGGGTCCAGATTGTCTAGCCCGGCTGATTTGTAGGGGTCCAGATTTTTCAGCTCTTTCAGAACATCAGCTGAATGGATTTGGGAGAAGGAGAAATGGGGAAGGCTTGGGCGAGTTGCTGTTGGGGGTGCAGTGCTGTTGACCGGGGTAGGAGTAGCCAGGTGGAAAGCATGGCCAGCCGTAGAAAAATGCTTATTGAAATTCTCAATTATGGTGGATTTATCAGTGGTGACAGTGTTTCCTATCTTCATTGCAGTGGGCAGCTGGGAGGAGGTGTTCTTATTCTCCATGGTCTTTACAATGTCCCAGAACTTTTTTGAGTTAGTGTTGCAGGAAGCAAATTTCTGCTTGAAAAAGCTAGCCTTGGCTTTTCTAACTGCCTGTGTATAACGGTTTCTAGCTTCCCTGAACAGCTGCATATCACGGGGGCTGTTCGATGCTAATGCAGAACGCCATAGGATGTTTTTGTGTTGGTTAAGGGCAGTCAGGTCTGGGGAGAACCAAGGGCTATATCTGTTCCTGGATCTGAATTTCTTGAATGGGGCATGTTTATTTAAGATGGTTAGGAAGGCATTTAAAAAACATATCCAGGCATCCTCTACTGACGGGATGAGATCAATATCCTTCCAGGATACCCCGGCCAGGTCGATTAGAAAGGCCTGCTCGCTGAAGTGTTTCAGGGAGCATTTTACAGTGATGAGTGGAGGTCGTTTGACCGCTGACCCATTACGGATGCAGGCAATGAGGCAGTGATCGCTGAGATCTTGGTTGAAGACAGCAGAGGTGTATTTAGAGGGGAAGTTGGTTAGGATGATATCTATGAGGGTGCCCGTGTTTAAGGCTTTGGGGGGGTACCTGGTAGGTTCATTGATAATTTGAGTGTGATTGAGGGCATCAAGTTTAGATTGTAGGATGGCTGGGGTTTTAAGCATGTTCCAGTTTAGGTCGCCTAGCAGCACGAGCTCTGAAGATAGATGGGGGGCAATCAGTTCACATATGATGTCCAAAGCACAGCTGGGGGCAGAGGGTGGTCTATAGCAGGCGGCAACGGTGAGAGACTTGTTTTTAGAGAGGTGGATTTTTAAAAGTAGAAGTTCAAATTGTTTGGGTACAGACCTGGATAGTAGGACAGAACGCTGCAGGCTATCTTTGCAGTAGATTGCAACACCGCCCCCTTTGGCAGTTCTATCTTGTCTGAAAATGTTGTAATTTGGAATTAAAATTTCAGAATTTTTGGTGGTCTTCCTAAGCCAGGATTCAGACACAGCTAGAACATCCGGGTTGGCAGAGTGTGCTAAAGCAGTGAATAGAACAAACTTAGGGAGGATGCTTCTAATGTTAACATGCATGAAACCAAGGCTATTACGGTTACAGAAGTCATCAAAAGAGAGCGCCTGGGGAATAGGAGTGGAGCTAGGCACTGCAGGACCTGGATTCACCTCTACATCGCCAGAGGAACATAGGTGGAGAAGAATAAGGGTACGGCTAAAAGCAATAAGAATTGGTCGTCTAGAACGTCTGGAACAGAGAGTAAAAGGAGGTTTCTGGGGGCGATAAAATAGCATCAAGGTATAATGTACAGACAAAGGTATGGTAGGATGTGAATACAGTGGAGGTAAACCTAGGTATTGAGTGATGAAGAGAGATATATTGTCTCTAGAAACATCATTGAAACCAGGAGATGTCATTGCATGTGTAGGTGGTGGAATTAATAAATTGGGTAAGTTATAGTGAGCAGGACTAGAGGCTCTATAGTGAAATAAGCCAAGAAACACTAACCAGAACAGCAATGGACAAGACATATTGACATTAAGGAGAGGCATCCTTAGTCGCATGATCAAAAGAGTCCAGTGAGTGGAGTGGTTGGTTTGGGGGTCACGGCGATTTAGACAGCTAGCCAGGACATCGGTAGCAAGCTAGCATAGGATGGAGGTCTGTTGTTAGCCACCTCTTGCGTTCCGTCAGTAGATTAGTGGGGTTCCGTGTGGTACACGGGATTAGTCCAAATCACACAACAACAAAAAAACAACAAAAAACAATAGATATAGTTATAGAGGCCCAAGAAGAAACATAATAATAATAAAAAATAAATAAATTGTCCGATTGTCTATTCTGAGAGCAGCCGGTAAGACAGCTAACGGTTAGCAGGCCGCAGATGGGCGTTCAGGTAACGTCGTGACGGAGGAGCCAGCCGGATCTCCTTCGGGTAGATAACGTTGACAGTCCAGTTGTGAAGGCCCGGTGGGGCTCCGCGTAGGCAGTAAAATGGGTCCGGATAGGTGACTGCAGCCCAGGAGTGATTGACGGAGCTCAGGAGTGATTGACGGAGCTGGCTAGCTCATGAGTAATTGATGTTTGCTCCGGAATCGACGAGAGCAGATAGACACACGGATAGCAGCTAGCTAGCTGTGAGATCCGGGAATGAATGTCCAGAGAGCAGTTGAAATCCAAGGACATGGAGAGAAAAATTGGTCCGGTATGTTCCGTTCCGAGCCGCGCTGCGCCGTACAAAACTGGCGATAGATTTTCGAGCTAAAGGATAGCTGATGACCACAAACCGTGGTTAGCTGAATACTAATGATTTGCCAGTAAAGAAGCTAACTAGCTTCTGAACTAGCTTCTGATTAGCTTCTAGCTAGCTCCTGGCTAGCTTCTGGTTAGTTTCTGGCTAGCTTCCTGGAGTTTCTGGCTAGCTTCTGGCTAGCTTCTTGGAGGATTGCAGATTTGAGGTAAATAATACTTATTTATAAATATAAATTGGTGAGGCGGGTTGCAGGAGAGTGTTTTGAAGATGAGTTGATGGAAAATAAAAATAAAATGTATGTGAAAAAAAAGTTGTAAATATATATATATATACAGGACACGACAAGACGAGGACAAAAGACGTCTGAACTGCTAATGTAGACATTATATTATATTTAGTAGGAATAGCTAAGTCATTTTCTGTTGGAATATTATCACTAAAAAGCCATAGTAATCCTTACGATATGTAGCTGTTTGATGTTTCACCTGAATTTTTTTTTGTATGTTCATTCAAATCATTCAACTGGCAACATGTTCGCTGCAAACAGACGCCTTGTTGAACTCGCCACAGGACAACATAGAAAACCAGGAAAAATCAGAGTTTTCAGCAGCAGCAACACCCATGAAACACCCAGGTCATTGGGGTTTCAAGAGGGCACCTTCCATCTTCAACATTTCGTTGATTAAGCCAGAAGAGTCAACAGTGGATTCTGGCATCCCAGAACCACTCCCCTTTTTACCTTCCCCAGCCTTCCTTCTCCTTCAGCCAGAACCACTGGCTTTCAGCACCTCCTGAAGTCACACATCCTCTACACCCAATTCCACTGGCCAGAACTTCAATTTCCAGGCCAACTGCTCTGTGCAAGCACACGTCAGTCTTCCTCACACAGTTGGGTCCTTGTTGATAGTGGATTCATGCTAAAAACCTCAAACTCTGAAACACGTTGGGGTCATTTTCTAAACGACACATAATATTGTATTCTACCCTCGTAAAGTACTTTTCTGTTTCACGCTATTGGTCCTACAAATGTTTAGTACTGTTAGAAAGGTAAGAACTGTAAGATTCTGATAAAAGGGGAAAATACAGAGCCTGAGTCGAGGTTTGAAATAAAATATGTCACCAATTACTGTTCCAAAATGTTTCTTTTGATATTTATTTTGTCATATCTTTTACCTAATGGTGGCACTCTAAACACGCACCAATTCCCTTAGGAACACAGGATTTTTAAAAGTGTAGGGCTTGTGCAAAGCCTTCATTTGTCATCTTACAGGAATGATTTGCATGCATATGAGATGAATGCTGAAGCCTTTACCTATCCATTGACATATCCCCTGTCTCATTCCCAGTTCATACACTAAAGAACAATAGGACATGCTGTCTCTTGGCCACTTTGAACCAGTTGTGTCTGGTTTGGGTAGTGAGTCACTGTGCCAAAATGGCTGAAAGGATTTTCAAGCCTGACATCTTAAAATGACCTTAGCAGTCAGGGCATTTTAAGGAGTTAATTTTTTTTTAAATGAGGAAACTTCAAACTTATTTTCCTATTCACATGTCCTATTGTAAATGATGAGCTCAATCAATGGTGCATGTAGAGGATCCATAAAAGGTCATATGGATGGAGAAGGAAATGCACAATTACAATCATTTACCCTTTCCATGATTTACTAAATGTTTGTACTTTTTTTGGTGACTTGAAATACATTGCATATTCTATGAATATGACCATAGATTTATGGACTTTATGGGGGGAGGCGGGGGGAGTGGAGATTCTTATGACATTGCCAGCAGTAAGATCAGAGGTAAACAGGTTAATGAAGTACATTTTCCTCCATACAATGTAAAGTGCTTTGAGCACCTGGAAAAGCTTTATATAAATCAAATCCATTGATGAATTCCTACATTTGTACATACAAATACAGACATCTTTATGTTTTCTCATATAAGCTGGTGGGAATCATGCTAGTTTATTTTGGGACAGAATGTTCTCAGGATACTGTCTAGTGAACTAAGCACTTAAGTTTTCTGCTAAATCTATGGGGGGGGGAGTGTTGTCGAGGCACAGTGGGGTGTCAGGGAAACAAGGCAAACGCATGGCTACAAGCTAACACCACAGCTGGCCGTGTCCAAAACATTGCAAATTATTCATAAACGTGAGCTTGTGTTATTGAATAACTTAAAACCCCCCAACAAGATCACAAGACATTACTTATTAAGCAGCATTGTGAGAAAAGGGGGACCCGCTGAAGCTAATCTGATGATTCAACAAAGGTGTGGGGAAAGGATTTCAAACAGCCCAAAACCTTTTAAATGGATTGACATACAGTATTTAACTAGCGTCTTATTCATAATCCATACTGCCCTTTTTCAAAAAAAAAAATCTGATTACATTAGTTAGCAATGAGTACACTTCTGGGACTATTCCACCTGTTCCATTGGGCCAGACTACACATATCGAGCGCTTGTACAGGATTTGAGGATAAAACTATATATTTTTTACCAATAAGGGCTGATAATGATAAGAACATTCTGCTCGTCTCCAACTCACTTACAAATGAGCTTATAGCATCCCCTTTTCTGAATGTTCCCCATTTTGAGGTTGACATTGGCGAAATGGCAGCCTATTCTTTACATAGTGCACTACTTTTGACCAAGAAATAGGGTGCCATTTGAGACACATCCATTGAATGCCACACTGCTATCTCCACCTCTGGGGTTGAAATGTTGTGGTGACCCCAAAACATGTCCACCCGGCCTTAAAAACGACTTCTCCCCCAGGCCAGAGCTACATTGACTTGCTTAGTAAATGGATGCAAGGAAAACTTTGGTAAGTCCTCAATGGGGACAACGGTGGACAGCCAGCGGCAGTTCTGTCAGAAAGACAAATTATTCAAGTGGAACTGGGCCTCCTTTTATTAGTACAGTTCAAGTCGGAAGTTTAGGTTGGAGTCATTAAAACTTGTTTTTCAACCACTCCACACATTTCTTGTTAACAAACTATACTTTTGGCAAGTCGGTTAGGACATCTACTTTGTGCATGACACAAGTCATTTTTCGAACAATTGTTGACACGCAGATTATTTCACTTATAATTCACTGTATAGAAATTCCAGTAGGTCAAAAGTTTACCTACACTAAGTTGACTGTGCCTTTAAACAGCTTGGAAAATTCCAGAATGTGATGTCATGGCTTTAGAAGCTTCTGATAGGCTAATTGACATCATTTGAGTCAATTGGAGGTGTACCGGTGGATTTATTTCAAGGCCTACCTTAAAACTCAGTGCCTCTTTGCTTGACATCATGGGGAAATCAAAAGAAATCAGCCAAGACCTCAGAACAAAATTGTATACCTCCACAAGTCTGCTTCATCCTTGGGAGCAATTTTCAAATGCCTGAAGGTACCACGTTCATCTGCACAAAAAAAAATTGTACGCAAGTATAAACACCACGGGACCATGCAGCCATCATACCGCTCAGGAATCTAGAGATGAATGTACTTTGGTGCGAAAAGTGCAAATCCATCCCAGAACAACAGCAAAGGACCTTGTGAAGATGCTGGAGGAAACAGGTACAAAAGTATCTATATCCACAGTAAAACGAGTCCTATATCAACCTAACCTGAAAGGCCGCTCAGCAAGGGAGAAGCCACTGCTCCAAAACCGCCATAAAAAAGCCAGACTACAGTTTGCAACTTCACATGGGTACAAAGATCGTACTTTTTGGAGAAATGTCCTCTGGTCTGATGAAACAAAAATAGAACTGCTTAGCCATAATGACCATCGTAATGTTTGGAGGAAAAAGTGGGATGCTTGCAAGCCGAAGAACACCATCCCAACAGTGAACCATGGGGGTGGGCAGCATCATGTTGTGGGTGGAGCTTTGCTATAGGAGGGGCTGGTGCACTTCACAAAATAGATGACTTCATGAGGAAGAAACATTATGTGGATATATTGAAGCAACATCTCAAGACATCAGTTAGGAAGTTAAAGCTAGGTCGCAATTGGGTCTTCCAAATGGACAATGACCCCAAGCATACTTCCAAAGTTGTGGGAAAATGGCTTAAGGACAACAAAGTTAAGGTATTGGAGTGGCCAAAGCCCTGACCTCAGTCCCATAGAAAATTTGTGGGCAGAACTGAAAAAGTGTGTGCAAGCAAGGAGGCCTACAAACCTGACTCAGTTACACCAGCTCTGTCAGGAGGTATGGGCCAGAATTCACCCAACTTATTGTGGGAAGCTTGTGGAAGGCTACCCTAAACGTTTGACCCAAGTTAAACAATTTAAAGGCAATGCTACCAAATACTATTTGAGTGTATGTAAACGTCTGACCCACTGGGAATGTGATGAAATAAATAAAAGCTGAAATAAATCATTCACTCAACAATTTTCTTAAAATAAAGTGGTGATCCTAACTGACCTACGACGGGGAATTTTTACTAGGATTAAATGTCAGGAATGATGAAATCAAGGCGGTGGCCCGTTCCTGTAGGTTCATGCTCTACAACATCCGCAGAGTACGACCCTGCCTCACACAGGAAGCGGCGCAGGTCCTAATCCAGGCACTTGTCATCTCCCGTCTGGATTACTGCAACTCGCTGTTGGCTGGGCTCCCTGCCTGTGCCATTAAACCCCTTCAACTCATCCAGAACGCCGCAGCCCGTCTGGTGTTCAACCTTCCCAAGTTCTCTCACGTCACCCCGCTCCTCCGTTCTCTCCACTGGCTTCCAGTTGAAGCTCGCATCCGCTACAAGACCATGGTGCTTGCCTACGGAGCTGTGAGGGGAACGGCACCTCAGTACCTCCAGGCTCTGATCAGGCCCTACACCCAAACAAGGGCACTGCGTTCATCCACCTCTGGCCTGCTCGCCTCCCTACCACTGAGGAAGTACAGCTCCCGCTCAGCCCAGTCAAAACTGTTCGCTGCTCTGGCCCCCCAATGGTGGAACAAACTCCCTCACGACGCCAGGACAGCGGAGTCAATCACCACCTTCCGGAGACACCTGAAACCCCACCTCTTTAAGGAATACCTAGGATAGGATAAGTAATCCCTCTCACCCCCCCCTTTAAGATTTAGATGCACTATTGTAAAGTGACTGTTCCACTGGATGTCATAAGGTGAATGCACCAATTTGTAAGTCGCTCTGGATAAGAGCGTCTGCTAAATGACTTAAATGTAAATGTAAATGTAATGAAACTGAGTTTAAATGTTATTGGCTAAGGTGTATGTAAACTTACGACTTCAACTGTATATAGTAAAACACATCCCACTGCCATCTGTTAAAAGATGACACCGAGAGGTTTGGTTTTGTTTGCATTGGGCACACAAAGCAGCGAGATCATCAGAACCTACAGTATGGCCCGAGTTAGCCTTTGTTATCATTTATGCCGAATGCCCCTTTGGTTCAGCTAATAGTGTCCGTTTGGCCTCCAAAAGGGAATTGACAACGGCGATGCCAGGAGCTCTGGAAGGATGAGGCATTGTTGGAAGGCTTGGGAATCCTATTTGGTCGAGAGCGTGACGTGTGTTGTACTCTGTTGTGTCGAGAGGGAGACTGGGGATGTGAATCCAGTCATTGAGAAGCGTTGGAGAGCACTGGGAGATCAGTGTGTGGCTGCCGGAATGCCAGATGTGTGAAATTGTATTGTCAAGGTTGACAACTGGGTGACTGGGCTACTTCAGCTAGGATGGATAATGGCATTTCACTTTAAAGGCTGCCGGTATTGGAGTATGCAGTGATGTGCTAAGTACGTAGTTGGAATACCAGTGTGGAGGATGATTGGGGGAACACTGCAAAAATTGTCATCTAAGCAAGCCTAAATATCTTATTATGAGTGATAATTCACTCAACGAGACAATTCACTTAAAAATGTGTTTTTCTAGTTAAGTGAATTATCACTCAAAATAAGATGCATAGGCTTGCTTAGGTTTCACTTTTTGCAGTGGAGGCCTTGAACTGCAGTAAATTACTCAATCATGATCCATTTATTGCTATTGCTACTGTAAGTAGCCAATTTAATATGATTAGACTAGGCTGCTCACTCTAGAGTAGGCAAATGACTGGAGATGTATAGAGTGTGTTTACAATACGCAGGATACGGCAATTTGAGTGGTTTAAGCGTTCGCTTTGAATGAGTCAAGATTTGAAGACTGAGTCATATGATTGCCGTACAGTACATGATAACATACACAAAAGGTGCCATTGACAGTAAACACATTTTCTGAAAGCGGATAGACGCGGATAGATTAATTTATAATACAAATGTCCTTTAGCTGATTCGAAACAGACCTCTTTGGATGCAAAAGCGCAGAGGAATGCACTGAATTACATTACAAAGCCAACTGTTGAGGGAAAACTCCTGAGGTCTGCATTGGTATTCTGGATACAACTTGTCTGCCCTGGTATTCTGGATACAACTTGTCTGCACTATCGCTGCTATACTTACCCAAATGCTTTGTACCTGCAGTTCTGTTTGGGAACTGCCTTTCAGCCTGCTCCGCCATGAATCCTAGAAACCATCCCAGATCCAAATGCATCGCCAACCCGGAGGTCATATTTGTAGTGGTGGAAGACAAGTATTGTAGTTGATGGAGGTGGCATATGAATGTGTGCGTGTGTGTGGGGCCCGGGCTGTGGTGCTGCTCACTGTAGCGGCTCGCTAAGGGAGCACATTTTTCAGAATCAGTGCCTGTTCCACAGATGTCAGGCCTTATGTAACCATGGACCACGGAGGAAGAAAACGTTGAAGTTTCCGGGTGACAAGGGCTGGTTAGAGAGGGAGAGGGAGAGGGGAGAAAGAGGATGAGAGAGACTGGGTAAAAAAAGAGAAATAAGGGGAGGGAGTGAGGAAGGAGAAAGGAGGGAGGAGAGAGACGGTTAGAAAAAGAGACAGTGAGAGGAAGAGAGGCAGAAGAAAAACAAGAGAGAGGGAGAGGGAAAGTAATTACATTTGAGAACCTGGTGCAATACGAAACCTTCTTAATGTCAGGCCTAATGAAGGAGAGTGCCCCCATGCCTCCACGCCTCTCCCTCCATGGTGTTGCATCTCGAGTGTTGGTCAATTAAAGCGGCGGTCACGGATGACTGGAGCCGGCAGGCAGCGGTGTGCTACGTGAGATTTGAAGGCAACGTGATCGGTGGGTTGTGTTCACCCATGGACAGTCTGATACAGGTCTCTGTGGAATGTAGATGAGGACAGTCTTACTCCTCTATACTCTCGTCCACCTTCTTGTATGCATCCCAAATGGCACCTTATTCGCTATATAGTGCACTACTTTTGCCCAGAGCTCTATTGGGCCCAGGTCTAAACTAGCTTTTGGTAAAGGAAATAGGGTGCTATTTGGGATGCACACCCACTACCTCCCTTGTCTTCCCTCTTTCTCCATTCTCCCTATTCGCTTTTCCATTTTCAATCTCCTACCCCATGCGTTGGACTTATTTTCTGGACTCAACAGCTGATAGAAAATGAGGTGGACAAAACTGGCCATCACAAACACACTCACTCACACGCGCACACACACACACACACACACACACACACACACACACACACACACACACACACACACACACACACACACACACACACACACACACACACACACACACACACACACACACACACACACACACACACACACACACACACACACACACACACACACACACACACACACACACACACACACACAAGCACATATGAGGGTGATAACACACAAAGACAATGTTACTTGGTGGAAACAGCAGCTAGTTGAGCGTTCAACCAGGTCTACAGGAGGCCTACAGATACAGTGCAATATCTCCATGTACCATGTATCAGGTTATCCAATGTCATGACAGCCTCTAGTCACACCAGAGTTTCCCAAACTCGGTCATCAGGACCCCAAGGGGAGCACGTTGAACACTACACAGCTGATTCAAATGATCAAAGTTCAATGTTTAGTAGTTCATTTGAATCAGCTGTGTGGTGCTAGGGCAAAAACCAAAACATGCACCCCTTGAGGTCCCAAGGGCCGAGTTTGGGAAACCCTGCACAACACACTAAGACAATTCCAATATTTCTCTAATCATCAACAAACACCATCCAACACTGCCATGTCATTTTCCAGCCCATGTCCCCTTACTATTACTATGGCTACATCCTAAATGCCACCCTATTCCCTATTGAGCACAGATCTCTCGTCTAAAATAGTGCACCTTGTAGGGAATAGAATGCCATTCGAGTAGCGGCCTATACGTCCTTAATGGAGTCAGAGAACTTAAGTGAGGCCTCCATCTGTTCAATTGAGAAGTGTCAGAACGCTGAGCTGCCGAGTGATCCCGAGACAAAACCCCATGTCTTCTTTGGTAATGAATTGTAATCATGCTAATTAAGAAAATTATAGGCAGCGGTGGTTAGCAGCTGAAATGTCCTAATCAGACAGACCAAATGAAATCAAATCAAATGTATTTATATAGCCCTTCGTACATCAGCTGATATCTCAAAGTGCTGTACAGAAACCCAGCCTAAAACCCAAAACAGCAAGCAATGCAGGTGTCGAAGCACGGTGGCTAGGAAAAACTCCCTAAACGTAGGAAGAAACCTAGAGAGATACCAGGCTATGAGCCAGTTCTCTTCTGGCTGTGCCGGGTGGAGATTATAACAGAACATGGCCAAGATGTTCAAATGTTCATAAATGACCAGCATGGTCAAATAATAATAATCACAGTAGTTGGTGAGGGTGCAGCAAGTCAGCACCTCAGGAGTAAATGTCATTTGGCTTTCCATAGCCGATCATTAAGAGTATCTCTACCGCTCCTGCTGTCTCTAGAGAGTTGACAACAGCAGGTCTGGGACAGGTGGCACGTCCGGTGAACAGGTCAGGGTTCCATAGCTGCAGGCAGAACAGTTGAAACTGGAGCAGCAGCACGGCCAGGTGGACTGGGGACAGCAAGGGTCATCATGCCAGGTAGTCCTGAGGCATGGATCTAGGGCTCAGGTCCTCTGAGAGAGAGAAAGAAAGAGTGAAAGAGAGAATTAGAGAGAGCATTCTTACATTCTCACAGGACACCGGATAAGACAGGAGAAGTATCCCAGATATAACAGACTGACCCTAGCCCCCCGACACATACTGCAGCATAAATACTGGAGGCTGAGACAGGAGGGGTCAGGAGACACTGTGGCCCCATCCAATGATACCCCTGGACAGGAAGGATATAGGATATACAGACGTATGGTTTTGTCATGTCTCTGCTCTATTCGGCTTCTGAGGGGTTGGATCTGGTGGAGTTGTGCCTTAAATCACTCGCCTGCGGCATCCCGCCACACTGGGGATAAGTCCCAGTTGACATACTATTCCCTATATAGTGCACTCCTTTTGACCAGAGCCCTATGAGCCCTGGGTAAAAGTAGTGGCCTATAATAAGGTGCCATTTGCGACACAGACACCCATCTCTGACAGACACTTCTGCTCTGAGAGATAGGCAGCCCTTCACTGGAATAATTGGGTAGGATGAGGGAGAGATCACACTCACACACGCTCAACGTGCACGTGTATACACATTGATGCAAACAAGCACATACACGTACATGCACAAACAAGTGCGAATGGATACTCCCTGGTAAATGTAACATACGCTAACCCCATTCCGTACAAATGTGCACAACCGCGACATTCAAACGAGGCTGCAAAGAAAACTAATTGGACTGTGTTGACATCAAAATCTGGGGTGTGAACTACGTTTCTGTTCAGGCGTTGATGGTAATGGCTCTATAGTATTGGAGAAAAGTAGAAAAAAACGGACCCCTCCGACCCTGTACGTTACATCGTGACGTGCCATGGCGTAACGTACAGCACCCATAAAGCAACTAATTCCGTCTTACAGCCGCTCTCCACCAGGTGTAGCACTTCTCTCACCGTTTAAAAACAAGAAAGGGACAGGGACCTAGTAATTTTTTTGCGTTATCACTGCAAGCTATCATGACTCTCAAAAGCCGATGTTAACTTCTGAAGCTCACTTTAGCACCGCCATGAAAGCCCGATTCCAATTCGGCACAAACCTTCCAATAGGTATGTAATGACACATTATATAAACTCTTTATAGTGTTTAATTTACATTTTAGAGTCGATAAGGCAGTACGTTGGACAGATCGAGTGAAAAAAAAAGCTGTTTCCTCACACAACATCTCTCCTTCTCACTATCACTCAATAGGTTTCGCTTCCCCACCCACCACTTTTAAAAAGACCCGACGGAGCTCATTGCCTTCTTGAATCATGCAGAGATGGGCATCATGAAGGTTTCGTCATTGATTTTGTTGGAAAGGGGAGAAATTGTGCTTTACATTGGTATTGATACTGCAGTTGATCTGGAAGTATTACATTTTTTGGGGCGCTAAAATAAGGTCAATTGTATGGACCTGCACGATGTACCAAAGTGAGTGAGTTTACTTTATATACACCCCTACACACACATTCATAGAAATACAGAAACTAAACAAATATGTACATACACACTTTCTCCCTCATCCAACAGCTACACATTGGGTGCGATTGACAAATGCACCATGCAACGGCACACATAAGTGGGGTGAGCACCGCCTGGCATCCAGGGTGTTGGAGTCACTAAACACTGGCTATAATAGAGGCCATGGATCAGCCTGGAAACGCCACAATGCTGCGTTCCATCAGCGCTTTATCTGTTTATCTTTTTATTTGCCTTTATCGAGCATGGCGGCAGGAAAGGCAGCAGAAAGTGGCAGCGGAACGGAGCCTTGCTCGATCTGTTTAACAATGTCAGGCTAAAGTTATTTTCCACAAATACAAGGGGGCAAAAAAGTATTTAGTCAGCCACCAATTGTGCGAGTTCTCCCACTTAAAAATATGAGAGAGGCCTGTAATTTCCATCATGGGTACACTTCAACTATGACAGACAAAATGAGGGGAAAAAATCCAGAAAATCACATTTTAGGATTTTTAATGAATTTATTTGCAAATGATGGTGGAAAATAAGTATTTGGTCAATAACAAAAGTTTCTCAATACTTTGTTATATACCCTTTGTTGGCAATGACAGAGGTCAAATGTTTTCTGTAAGTTTTCACTAGGTTTTCACACACTGTTGCTGGTATTTTGGCCCATTCCTCCATGCAGATCTCCTCTAGAGCAGTGATGTTTTTGGGGCTGTTGCTGGGCAACACGGACTTTCAACTCCCTCCAAAGATTTTCTATGGGGATGAGATCTGGAGACTGGCTAGGCCACTCCAGGACCTTGAAATGCTTCTTACGAAGCCACTCCTTCGTTGCCCGGGCGGTATGTTTGGGATCATTGTCGTGCTGAAAGACCCGGCCACGTTTCATCTTCAATGCCCTTGCTGATGGAAGGAGGTTGCCCCACTGTACTGCTCAGTCATGTAAACTGATAATACTTACATTCCTTTATGTCCTTGCTTTTGAGTTGGTGGGCAGGTGTATGCTTGTGTGTGTATGAGTAAGGCACCAAGGCTTGCTCGAAACGCTATGTGGCGCCACATAACTGCTAAAGTGTGCTAATTTCAAGCCTGGAGGAACCGTAGTAAGGGGGAAGAGAGAAGCTAACAAGGAGTTGGCAGACAAAATTGTACAAAAAAATTAAAAGGTGGTGAGGAAGGAGAGAAGGAGAGCGTTTCCCACGTTACATGAAAGGGTGAGATTCCATTAAACACCTTGATGGGTTTAAAGTGTTAGATAGCGCCAGGCTCCGGTGTGGCGGCACCTCCACATGTCATCTGCTCTTTGGTGGGAGGGGGATTGGATATATACGCCGACACACAGTCTTTCAATTAACCCCGGGCCCCACATTCCATTCGGCACAGGCATGACTCGGCTGACCTTTTTTGAGATTGATGGCGCAATGAAAGTGACAAGGTTATGAAAATATAGGCCATCCCCCGGACAGGGATGCAGGTGGAGGGGCCTTTTGACTAACCTTTAACGGGTTACACATGGCCATTATACTGGATGTCAGGAGAGGAGGGCATTGAGAGATGGAGACCCTTGTAGGTTCGGCCCTAATTGACATGCTCTCTGTCACCTTCGACGGCGCGACAAATGGCTCAACAAAACACAGAAGACAACGCCCAAGGACCAGTCCCCAAAGTCTATCTCTACAGTTTCCAGAGGACTGACTATTGAATGTGTGATAGAATAATACAATAGTATCCATGTCTGGGTATCTACTGTATCTGAAACGTATCCCCAAAAAGGAGGACTCTGATGGATGTATATGGATGTACTGTATAATCTATGTGGTTACTTGTAGTTGTTCAGAGTGAACTCTGATGACACTGTATGAAACTCTCCTCTCAGGAATGCTGTCTTATATCTATCGTACCCAGCCCACCCCCTCCCCACAGGTCCAATCAAAATCTAATGAAATGCTACTTGTCACATACACGTGTTTAGCAGATGCAATTGCGGGTGTAGCGAAATGCTTGTGTTTTCGAGCTCCATCAGTGCAGTAATATCTAACAATACACACAATTTAAAGTCAAGGAATGGAATTAAGAATATATAAATATTTGGATGAGCAATGTCAGAGCAGCATAGACTAAGATACAGTAGAATAGGATAGAATACAGTATGTACATATGAGATGAGAATTGCAAAATATGTAAACATTATTAAAGTGACTAGTGTTCCAGTATTAATTCAAGTGGCCAGTAATTTCAAGTCTATGTATATAGGGCAGCAGCCTCTAATGTACTATTGATGGCTATTTACAAATCTGATCTGTCCTTGAGATAAATCTAATCTGTCCTTGAGATAGAAGCTGTTTTTCAGTCTCTTGTTCCCAGCTTTGATACACCTGTACTGACCTCGAGTTCTAGATGATAGCTGGGTGAAAAGGCAGTGGCTTGGGTGGTTGCTGTCTTTGATGGTCTTTTTGACCTTCCTGTGACATCTGGTGTTGTAGGCATTGGTCAGACCGCACCACCCTATGGGGAGCCCTGCGGTTGGTGATACAGCCTGACAGGATGCTCTCAATTAGATCACACATACAGTACCAGTCAAAAGTTTGGACACACCTACTCATTCAAGGGTTTTTCTATATTTTTACTATTTTTTATATTGTAGAATAATAGTGAAGACACCATGACATGACACATGTAGTCATTTAGCAACAAAAAAGTGTTAATAAACAAATCAAAATATATTTCATATTTTAGATTCTTCAGTAGCAACCCTTGACAGCTTAGCAACTCTTGGCATTCTCTCAACCCATTTCACTTGGAATGCTTTTCCAAGTGAACACTTGTTGATTGCTTTTCCGTCACTCTGAGATTCAACTCATACCAAACCATCTCAATTGGGTTGAGGAATCAGGTGATTGGGGAGGCCAGGTCATCTTATGCAGCGCTCCATCACTCTCCTTCTTGGTCAAATCGCCCTTACACAGCCTGGAGGTGTGTTGGGTCATTGTCCTGTTGAAAGATATGATAGTCCCATTAAGCCAGGGGTGGGAAACTCCAGTCTTCAGGGCCTGATTGGTGTCACACTTTTTCTTCATCCCTAACAAACACAGCTGGTTAATCTAATTGCATTCTAAAATGAAGATCATGATTAGGTGATTGTTGGAGTCAGGTGTGTTAGTTGGGGCAGGGGAAAAACTGTGACACCAATCAGGCCCTCGAGGACTGGAATTGCCCACCCCTGCACTAAGCGCAAACCAGATGGGATGGTATTGCTGCAGAATGCTGTGGTAGCCATGCTGGTTTAGTGTGCCTTGAATTCTAAAGAAATCATTGACAGTGTCAGCAGGAAAGCACCCCCACACCATCACACTTCCTCCTCCATGCTTCATGTGGAGATCATCCGTTCATGAATCAACCTATTGCTGTTAGGTATTTTTCTAGGATTTTAGCTAATCACTGACAATATGGGAATTGGGTGAATTTATTTGCTTTGGCTCGACGCGCCTTTTATGTGCACAATAAAAGGGACTCAAGTCGGCCAGGCTGGTTTTCCATACCAACCTCAGCTCTCAATATAAAACAATGGATGTTAATGTGTTTTTAACGGGATATTATGATTCTCCCCCTTTTTGAACTGACCAATCGGAATCCATGCTTCAAGATTATTTTGATCACACAGACTTCCGACATGTTCCGGGTAGCCTCAGAGAATAATATTGATTTATACGCTGATTCGATGAGTGAGTTTAGAGGGAAGTGCATAGGAGATGTTGTACCCACTGTGACTATTAAAACCTATCCTAACCAGAAACTGTGGATAGATGCCGGCATTCGCACAAAACTGAAAGTGCGAACCGCCACATTTAACCATGGAAAGGTAACTGGAAATATGGCCGAATACAAACAGCATAGTTTGCAATCAAACAAGCGAAATGTCAGTATAGAGACAAAGTGGAGTCGCAATTCAATGGCTCAGACACGAGACGTATGGGGCAGGGCCTACAGACAATCAAGGACTACAAAAAGAAAACCAGCCACGTCACAGAGCCCGAAGTCTTGCTTCCAGACAAACTAATCACCTTTTTTGCCCACTTTGAGGATAATACAGTGCCACCGACGCAGCACGCTACCAAGGACTGTGGGCTCTCCTTCTCCTTGGCCAACGTGAGTTAGACATTTAAACGTGTTAACCCTCGCAAGGCTGCCGGCCCAGACGGCATCCCTAGCCATGTCCTCAGAGCATGCACAGACCAGCTGGCTAGTGTGTTTGCGGACATATTCAATCTCTCCCTATCCTAGTCTGCTGTCCACACATGCTTCAAAATGGCCACCATTGTTCCTGTACCCAAGAAGGCAAAGGTAATGGAACGAAATTACTATCGCCCCGTAGCACTCATTTCTGTCATCATGAAGTGCATTGAGAGACTAGTCAAGGATCATATCACCTCCAACTTAACTGTCACCCTAGACCCACTTCAATTTGCGTACTGCCCCAATGGGTCTACAGACGATACAATCGCCATCACACTGCACACTGCCCTATCCCATCTGAACAAGAGGAATACCTATGTAAGAATGCTGTTCATTGACAACAGCTCAGCATTCAACACCATAGTACCCTCCAAGCTCATCATTAAGCTTGAGGCCCTGGGTCTCAACCCTGCCCTGTGCAATTGGGTCCTGGACTTCCTGACAGGACGCCCCCAGGTGGTGAAGGTAGGAAACAACATCTCTACTTTGCAGACGACACAACAGTAGTAGGCTTGATTACCAACAACGACAAGACAGCCTACAGGGAGGAGGTGCGGGCACTTGGAGTGTGGTGTCGGGAAAATAACCTCTCACTCAACGTCAACATAACAAAGGAGATGGAAAGGTGGAAAGTTAAGTTCCTCGGCTTACACATCACGGACAAACTGAAATGGTCCACCCACACAGACAGTGTGGTGAAGAACGCGCAACAGTGCTTCTTTAACCTCAGGAGGCTGAAGAAATGTAGCTTGTCACCTAAAGCACTCACAGACTTTTACAGATGGACAATTGAGAGGAACCTGTCGGGGTGCATTACCACCTGGTACGGCACTGCAGCGCCCATAACCGCAGGGCTCTCCAGATCGTGGTGCGGTCTGCACAACACATCACCGGGGACAAACTACCTGTCCTCCAGGACACCTACAGCCCCCGATGTCACAGGAAGGCCAAAAAGATATCAAGGACAACAATCACTCTAGCCACTGCCCATTCACCCCGCTATCATACAGAAGGCGAGGTCAGTACAGGTGCATCAAATCTGGGACCGAGAGAAATTAGCTATTTTTCTATCTCAAGGCCATCAGACTGTTAAACAGCCATTTATTCATTTTTTATTTTACCCTTATTTTACCACCACCACTAACACAGTGAGGCTTATGCCTAATAATGTTTCACCCAATGTTAAGAATTTATGTAATCTCTCTGCCTTTAATAAAGAACAAAGACGTTTTCTTGAGCTCGGTTGAAGGAATGTGTACTTAGGGACATTTGCATTTGTAAAGCACATTGTCAACACTCTCCCGGAAGACACTCCTGATGCCATGGGCCCAAGCACTAGAGGTTGGATTGCATAAACTGTACTGAAGACAAACTCTCATGTGGCGCAGGACGTTTCTTCCCGCATTGGACACAGGCTGTTCATGTTCATGGGGTGATTTGTAGATTCAGCCCTAATCTATGTGCTCTCTGTCACCTTCAGCTGCATGGCAAATGGCTCAACAAAACAGAGAAGACAATGCCCAAGGACCAGACAGCCCCGAGGGGCCAAAAGTTATCTCTATACAGTATCCAGAGGACTGACCATTAAATGTGTGATAGATACCAGACATGGATACTATAGCATTATTCTATCTGAAACATGTCCCCGAAGGAGGACTCTGATACCATCTATAGAGATGTATGACCTCTCTGGCTACCTCTCTGAGTTAACTCTGAAAACACTGTATGCAATTGTCCTCCAAAGAATGCTGTCTTATCTTATCGGGGTGGCAGGTAGCAGGTAGCCTAATGGTTAGAGCGTTGGGCCAGTAACCGAAAGGTTGCTGGATTGAATCCCTGAGCTGACAAGGTAAAAAATCTGTTGTTCTGCCCCCGAACAAGGCAGTTAACCCACTGTTTCCCGGTAGGCCGTCATTGTAAATAAGAATTTGTTCTTAACTGACTTGCCTAGTTAAATAAAGGTTCAATAAAAAAATGTATCTCAATTGTAATATCAAATGGAGTCACATCGTTAGGTTTATCAAATGGAGACTGTTAAATATTATTTAGCACTATACCCTCACAAGTCTGTGTTGCAACTCACAACACGTTGTGGGATGTGTATAATTCAGACCTTAAGAAATCAAATGTTCAATGGTTATTCAGTTACCACAAATGTACATATGCAGATGTATTCCAATTAAGACGTTAGATCAAGTGCATCATGTTTGGCAGGAAATTACAGTGACAGCCAGGCTTTGTAGGTCTACAGTAGGACTGCATCCCAAATGGCCCCCTATTTTTGACCAAAGCCCTATGAGCCCTGGTCAAAAGTAGTGCACTATATAGGGAATAGGGTCCCATTTGAGAAGCAGCCTCTGTCTAAATGCTCAAGGGCCTTTGTTCTGTGATATACATCACTGTTCTGAAGAACCCATCTTTAATGTGGTGAGGAGAGTGGGTGGAGGGGAGGGGGCGTTGCTATATTGCATTATGTTATTCATTTCAATAATTTACCACACCGGATCCCATGACACACATGCCAATATTGTCTCCCTTTATGCCTGCCATACGCTATTAAGCTAATAGTATTGGATATCTGCG
Source organism: Oncorhynchus gorbuscha (assembly GCF_021184085.1). NCBI lineage: Eukaryota > Metazoa > Chordata > Actinopteri > Salmoniformes > Salmonidae > Oncorhynchus > Oncorhynchus gorbuscha. The sequence continues at coordinate 46,901,099 of NC_060189.1, read as the reverse complement.
CCATGCCATTTCTGCACTTACTGCTGAGCACAAGTGGCAATGATTTCCCCCTGCTCAATATGCAGTTGTTTGATTTCATCATTTACTCCTTGATAGTTCATTTGACCAGACGTGAGACACGAGGTGGACACGGGGGTCTGCCGCAAACAATTGCCCTTAGAACAACCGTAATCGTCAACGAAATTGTAAAAATAAGAAGGAGGAAAACATCCAATCAAAATGGATCACTTGACAGAATGAAAAGGGTTTCTGTGCATTGCTACACGCATACTGTTTTTTCAGCAGTGGGTCTATAACTATCCTTCAGTCTACATCATGAAAGACCACACAAGCTGACTGCCCAACACATATCAAAGCATTGCATTATGACACAGGTGGCAAACTCATTCCATGGAGAGCCAAGTGTCTACAGGTTTTTGCTCCTCCCTCGTACTTGATTGATGAATTAAGGTCAATAAGTAAGGAACTCCCCACACCTTGTTGTCTGGGGCTTATTTGAAAGGAAAAGACAAAAACGTGCAGACATTAGGCCCTCCATGGAATGAGTTTGACACCCGTGGCATCAATATGGCCAACTACTGACTCCAAGAGAAACTTATACTGCACTGAAACACAGTCGACAGTCGAGCTAAGTATATCCACCATTGGGGGTTACATTTATTTACAGATTCTCCTGATTCATAATTTGCATAAAGTAGACCTCACCTCTCCACTGTGATAGCTGGTGTGTGGTTAGCTTTCTACTGCAAAATGGCTACTGTGGCATTACCAAAGAAAATGATAGAAGCCTCTCCTGGCCAAAAGGCCATTTTAACATGTGCAGCACCATTGAGGACTTTCACCATTCTTCCGCCATTTTAAAGTAGACAAAGTAGTCAACTGGGTGGGGATTGCTATGGAGTACCACAGTCATAATACCCATAAAACATAGAGGTCAAACAGGGAAATGGTTCCAATCGTTTTTCCAATAGGGGATTTTTAGAAACACTTAAAATAAGGGCTGTGTTTCGTGTAGGCCTACCCTGGTGTGATATTTTGATAACCATTTAAATATCTCTAGGACAAGGTGACTTTTATCAATATTTGCCTGTACCCCCCCCCCCAAAAGTAATGAATAAATAGTCTACATCTATGTCTTGTGCAAGTTTTATATTGACACAATACATGTTAGCAAAGGTATCAGTTAGAGATGACATGCAGGAGCTTGAAGGGATTTGTAGTTTTGCTAATTTTCATTTCTGAGAGTAAAATAGATAAGTCACCGTGTCCGAGAGAGATTTACAAGGTTATCAAAATGTCATGCCAGGGGAAAATGAATGGGTCGAAAAATTATTGGAACCATTTCCCTGTTTGACTGCTTGATATTATGACACCTCCACTGTGGGCTTGTAGCCTCAATGGTGCTGCCCATGCTGTTATCATACAAAAACCGCAGAAGTCAAAGGTAGAATTACATAACAAAACTTCACAGAAGTACACCAGAAACTTCAAATTCCATGAGGTCAAAAAGTGGCTTCAGTCCTTTGTTGATAGTTTCCGTGATTGACAGCTGCATTAAGCTGGCAGCAAAGCTTGACGAGCCACAATTGCATGCACTTGTGTTGTGGCCTGATCACGAATTGTAGGCTAATGGGACTTGTAGTGAGCAGGATGGTGGCCCACAACGCCACACATGCTATATAATTCGAGAGCTTGGGTCTACAAGATTCTGTCTGCAAAAAGAAGATTCTGAGATATTTGGCTTTACATTTCTGAATATTCATTGGTTTGAATGGTGTCAGCAATTGTATTTTGTATTCTTTTTGAATGTTAACAACATGTATTGGGGGTATTTAGAAGAATACTAAATAGGCAGAGAACGTTGAACAGAACAAGGCTATGTCAACAACAAAATTTGGACAAAAATGCAGAACAAAAACAATATAACCTTATAGTTCTAAACTCTCGAATTCCAATTAATTATTACAGTGTAATGCAGGTGAAAGAGGACCCAAAAGCGACTTAACAGAAACTGAGTTTATTCAAGTCCAAACAGGGAATAACAGAAATCCTCTAGTCTGTAGAGGGGAATAACAGGAGAAGCGGCCACAGACTGCAGGTCGCTTCGGGTAGGCGCAGGCCGTAGTTGACAGAGACACCTGCTCACACGCAGCATCTGATGAAGGCAAAAAACACGACAGGACAGGGCGAAACACAATCACAGCACGGTGAATACTAAACAAGGAACCGACGGGACAGGAACGGAACACAAAGGAATAAATAGGGACTCCAATCAGGGGAAAGGATCGGGAACAGGTGTGGGAAGACTAAATGATGATTAGGGGAATAGGAACAGCTGGGAGCAGGAACGGAACGATAGAGAGAAGAGAGAGCGAGAGAGTGAGAGAGGGAGGGGGAGAGAGAGGGATAGAAAGAGGGAAAGAACCTAATAAGACCAGCAGAGGGAAACGAATAGAATGGGGAGCACAGGGACAAGACATGATAATAAATGACAAACATGACAGTACCCCCCACTCACCGAGCGCCTCCTGGCGCACTCGAGGAGGAATCCTGGCGGCAACGGAGGAAATCATCGATGAGTGAACGGTCCAGCACGTCCCGAGACGGAACCCAACTCCTCTCCTCAGGACCGTAACCCTCCCAATCCACTAAGTATTGGTGACCCCGTCCCCGAGAACGCATGTCCATGATCTTATGTACCTTGTAAATAGGTGCGCTCTCGACAAGGACGGGAGGGGGGAGGGAAGACGAACGGGGTGCGAAGAAAGGGCTTAACACAGGAGACATGGAAGACAGGATGGAGGCGACGAAGATGTCGCGGAAGAAGCAGTCGCACAGCGACAGGATTGACGACCTGGGAGACACGGAACGGACCAATGAACCGCGGAGTCAACTTACGAGAAGCTGTCGTAAGAGGAAGGTTGCGAGTGGAAAGCCACACTCTCTGGCCGCAACAATACCTTGGACTCTTAATCCTGCGTTTATTGGCGGCTCTCACCGTCTGTGCCCTGTAACGGCAAAGTGCAGACCTCACCCTCCTCCAGGTGCGCTCACAACGTTGGACAAACGCTTGAGCGGAGGGAACGCTGGACTCGGCAAGCTGGGATGAGAACAGAGGAGGCTGGTAACCCAGACTACTCTGAAACGGAGATAACCCGGTAGCAGACGAAGGAAGCGAATTGTGAGCGTATTCTGCCCAGGGGAGCTGTTCTGCCCAAGACGCAGGGTTTCTGAAAGAAAGGCTGCGTAGTATGCGACCAATCGTCTGATTGGCCCTCTCTGCTTGACCGTTAGACTGGGGATGAAACCCGGAAGAGAGACTGACGGACGCACCAATCAAACGACAGAACTCCCTCCAAAACTGTGACGTGAATTGCGGGCCTCTGTCTGAAACGGCGTCTAACGGGAGGCCATGAATTCTGAATACATTCTCAATAATGATTTGTGCCGTCTCCTTAGCGGAAGGAAGTTTAGCGAGGGGAATGAAATGTGCCGCCTTAGAGAACCTATCGACAACCGTAAGAATCACAGTCTTCCCCGCAGACAAAGGCAGACCGGTAATGAAGTCTAAGGCGATGTGAGACCATGGTCGAGAAGGAATGGGGAGCGGTCTGAGACGACCGGCAGGAGGAGAGTTACCCGACTTAGTCTGCGCGCAGTCCGAACAAGCAGCCACGAAACGGCGCGTGTCACGCTCCTGAGTCGGCCACCAAAAGCGCTGGCGAATAGACGCAAGAGTGCCTCGAACACCGGGATGACCAGCTAACTTGGCAGAGTGAGCCCACTGAAGAACAGCCAGACGAGTGGAAACAGGAACGAAAAGGAGGTTACTAGGACAAGCGCGCGGCGACGCAGTGTGCGTGAGTGCTTGCTTAACCTGTCTTTCAATTCCCCAGACTGTTAACCCGACAACACGCCCATAAGGAAGAATCCCCTCGGGATCAGTAGAAGCCACAGAAGAACTAAACAGACGGGATAAGGCATCAGGCTTGGTGTTCTTGCTACCCGGACGGTAAGAAATCACAAACTCGAAACGAGCGAAAAACAACGCCCAACGAGCTTGACGGGCATTAAGTCGTTTGGCAGAACGGATGTACTCAAGGTTCTTATGGTCTGTCCAAACGACAAAAGGAACGGTCGCCCCCTCCAACCACTGTCGCCATTCGCCTAGGGCTAAGCGGATGGCGAGCAGTTCACGGTTACCCACATCATAGTTGCGCTCAGATGGCGACAGGCGATGAGAAAAATAAGCGCAAGGATGAACCTTATCGTCAGACTGGAAGCGCTGGGATAGAATGGCTCCCACGCCTACCTCTGAAGCGTCAACCTCGACAATGAATTGTCTAGTGACGTCAGGAGTAACGAGGATAGGAGCGGACGTAAAACGTTCTTTTAGAAGATCAAAAGCTCCCTGGGCGGAACCGGACCACTTAAAACACGTCTTGACAGAAGTAAGAGCTGTGAGAGGGGCAGCAACTTGACCGAAATTACGAATGAAACGCCGATAGAAATTAGCGAAACCTAAAAAGCGCTGCAACTCGACACGTGACCTTGGAACGGGCCAATCACTGACAGCTTGGACCTTAGCGGAATCCATCTGAATGCCTTCAGCGGAAATAACGGAACCGAGAAAAGTAACGGAGGAGACATGAAAAGAGCACTTCTCAGCCTTTACGTAGAGACAATTCTCTAAAAGGCGCTGTAGAACACGTCGAACGTGCTGAACATGAATCTCGAGTGACGGAGAAAAAATCAGGATATCGTCAAGATAGACAAAAACAAAGATGTTCAGCATGTCTCTCAGAACATCATTAACTAATGCCTGAAAAACAGCTGGCGCATTGGCGAGACCGAACGGCAGAACCCGGTACTCAAAATGCCCTAACGGAGTGTTAAACGCCGTTTTCCACTCGTCCCCCTCTCTGATGCGCACGAGATGGTAAGCGTTACGAAGGTCCAACTTAGTAAAGCACCTGGCTCCCTGCAGAATCTCGAAGGCTGATGACATAAGGGGAAGCGGATAACGATTCTTAACCGTTATGTCATTCAGCCCTCGATAATCCACGCAGGGGCGCAGAGTACCGTCCTTCTTCTTAACAAAAAGAACCCCGCCCCGGCCGGAGAGGAAGAAGGCACTATGGTACCGGCGTCAAGAGACACAGACAAATAATCCTCGAGAGCCTTACGTTCGGGAGCCGACAGAGAGTATAGTCTACCTCGAGGAGGAGTGGTCCCCGGAAGGAGATCAATACTACAATCATACGACCGGTGAGGAGGAAGGGAGTTGGCTCGGGACCGACTGAAGACCGTGCACAGATCATGATATTCCTCCGGCACTCCTGTCAAATCGCCAGGTTCCTCCTGAGAAGTAGGGACAGAAGAAACGGGAGGGATGGCAGACATTAAACACTTCACATGACAAGAAACGTTCCAGGATAGGATAGAATTACTAGACCAATTAATAGAAGGATTATGACATACTAGCCAGGGATGACCCAAAACAACAGGTGTAAACGGTGAACGGAAAATCAAAAAAGAAATAGTCTCACTGTGGTTACCAGATACTGTGAGGGTTAAAGGTAGTGTCTCAAATCTGATACTGGGAAGATGACTACCATCTAAGGCGAACATGGGCGTAGGCTTCTCTAACTCTCTGAAAGGAATGTCATGTTTCCGAACCCATGCTTCGTCCATGAAACAACCCTCAGCCCCAGAGTCTATCAAGGCACTACATGTAGCACCCGAACCGGTCCAGCGTAGATGGACCGACAAAGTAGTACAGGATTTTGATGGAGAGACTTGAGTAGTTGCGCTCACCTGTAGCCCTCCGCTTACAGATGAGCTCTGGCTTTTACTGGACATGAATTAACAAAATGTCCAGCAACTCCGCAATAGAGGCACAGGCGGTTGGTGATCCTCCGTTCCCTCTCCTTAGTCGAGATGCGAATCCCTCCCAGCTGCATGGGCTCAGTCTCAAAGCCAGAGGAGGGAGATGGTTGCGATGCGGAGCAGGGAAACACCGTTGATGCGAGCTCTCTTCCACGAGCCCGGTGACGAAGATCTACCCGTCGTTCTATGCGGATGGCGAGAGCAATCAAAGAGTCCACATCTGAAGGAACCTCCCGGGAGAGAATCTCATCCTTAACCACTGCGTGGAGTCCCTCCAGAAAACGAGCGAGCAGCGCCGGCTCGTTCCACTCACTAGAGGCAGCAAGAGTGCGAAACTCAATAGAATAATCCGTTATGGACCGTTCACCTTGGCATAAGGAAGCCAGGGCCCTAGAAGCCTCCTCCCCAAAAACTGAACGGTCAAAAACCCGAATCATCTCCTCTTTAAAGTTCTGGAACTTGTTAGAGCAATCAGCCCTTGCCTCCCAGATAGCTGTGCCCCATTCTCGAGCCCGGCCAGTAAGGAGTGAAATGACGTAAGCAACCCGAGCTCTCTCTCTAGAGTATGTGTTGGGTTGGAGAGAGAACACAATCTCACACTGCGTGAGAAAGGAGCGGCACTCAGTGGGCTGCCCGGAGTAGCAAGGTGGGTTATTAACCCTAGGTTCTGGAGGCTCGGCAGGCCAGGAAGTAACAGGTGGCACGAGACGTAGACTCTGGAACTGTCCAGAGAGGTCGGAAACCTGAGCGGCCAGGTTCTCCACGGCATGGCGAGCAGCAGACAATTCCTGCTCGTGTCTGCCGAGCATGGCTCCTTGGATCTCGACGGCAGTGTAACGAGCGTCTGAAGTCGCTGGGTCCATTCCTTGGTCGGTTCCTTCTGTAATGCAGGTGAAAGAGGACCCAAAAGCGACTTAACAGAAACTGAGTTTATTCAAGTCCAAACAGGGAATAACAGAAATCCTCTAGTCTGTAGAGGGGAATAACAGGAGAAGCGGCCACAGACTGCAGGTCGCTTCGGGTAGGCGCAGGCCGTAGTTGACAGAGACACCTGCTCACACGCAGCATCTGATGAAGGCAAAAAACACGACAGGACAGGGCGAAACACAATCACAGCACGGTGAATACTAAACAAGGAACCGACGGGACAGGAACGGAACACAAAGGAATAAATAGGGACTCCAATCAGGGGAAAGGATCGGGAACAGGTGTGGGAAGACTAAATGATGATTAGGGGAATAGGAACAGCTGGGAGCAGGAACGGAACGATAGAGAGAAGAGAGAGCGAGAGAGTGAGAGAGGGAGGGGGAGAGAGAGGGATAGAAAGAGGGAAAGAACCTAATAAGACCAGCAGAGGGAAACGAATAGAATGGGGAGCACAGGGACAAGACATGATAATAAATGACAAACATGACATACAGAGGCAGCTAAATCAGGGCTCTCCAACCCTGTTCCTGGAGAGCCACTGTCCTGTAGGTTTTCATAGCTGGTTGATAAGCTAAATGATGTAAATTACAACTGGGGTCGATGCGAAATCCTACACGAGGGTAGCTCTCCAGGAAGAGGGTTGGAGAGCCCTGGGCTAAATGATCTTGTAAAGTCAACAGATTTTTCCATCAACAAGACTTATCCTAAGTGCAGGGCACAAGAGTGTTATGTCTCGTGGGTTTCATAACCACCTCTTTATAACAATTCAATAATAATGAGACGGGAGACAGGAATCAGTTTAACCATTTATCTAGAATGTGCGCATCTCTAAACAATGCCCATGATGCCCTCTGGCACAGCCCCAATACACGACAACTCCTCCCCTCCTTCATGAACAGCAATTATGAACAACCTTACAAGTCAACGAATCATGATGCGCGCCTTGAACAGAGACTCGTGGAGGTCCGTAAGCATTGATGATGTGTCTGAGGAATTCAAGAATGCACATTTGTCCTTACGAACTCACAGTCCGTAGTCCTTCAATTTCTGTAAGGTTGCATCCAAGTTCTGGAGATGGTCCTCCTTGTCCTTTCCAGTAATGAGGATGTCATTTCAGGTAGCATTGTACTCCTGGCAATCCACTCAGGATCTGGTCCATCACCCCCCGGAACAGCGTTTGAAATGATAGACGAGCAGCTCCTTTGACTTTTCATCTGTGTGCATTTGCAAGTAGGCTTGGTAGATGTCGGTTTTTGTTGAACTTTTGACCCCCAGCTAAGCCCACGAAAAGGTTGTCGATGTGTGGCAGCGGATACTGCTCAGTGGACAACACCGGGTTAGCTGTGACTTTAAAGTCTCCACATATCCTGATTCCACCATCCTTGTTAAGGACTGGTATGATGGTGTTACCTATTCACTCACGCTGCCCAGGTCCCAGTACTTTGTTCATGACTAAAGCGTCCAAGTCAGCCTTGACTTTTCATCTGATAGCATAAGGTGTGCGTCGTACTTTCAGAAACTTTGGTTTGCTGGCTTAATGCTAAGCTTCACTTTCATGCTACCCAGCTCTCCGTTAAAGAATTATCCAGGCCTGTGTCTTCATATGTCATTGTAAGCACTGATGGCCAGCCCAGTCCAGCCATGAACATACCAATAGTGATGGATAGTCTTCTTTCACCTCAGTGATGCCTCTCACAGTGACAGATTCACCTGTATAAATCTTTAACACGATGTGTGCTGGCTGAAGTGGAAGGTGTTTTGTTGTCTTTTTATGCTCACGTGATGCCCCTCTAGCAAGCGAGAGACATAGTACCCATGTGGTGCCCCAGCAACAGTCATTATATTTAGTGTGACTTCCTCATCTGATGAGTCACTCACCTCGGTGTTCTCCTGCTCAACAGTGTGAACATTTTATTTCATTGGAATGTCTCAGTTATTTTCAGCCTGACTTTTTCTGTGAGCTCATTTTGTTTCTGCAGGCTCGTTCAGTGTGGCTTTTTTTACCAGAGACTCGGCAATCCATGTCCTTACACTGGCAAATAAATGGATTCCTGATGTCCCTCTTGCCACAGCGGAAGCAGTTGCCTTGATTTCCCTGTCTCTGATTATCAATTTCAACTCTGTGCACTCGCCCTGATGAACTCAACTGCTGAGCCTCTTTAGCAGTTAGTTCCACACTGATTTCAATGGCCCTTGCCAAGGTCAGATTACTTTCAGTCAATAGACTATTTGTGTAGCTTCACTCCCTAGCCTACATACTAGTCTGTCTCTAATGGTGTCATTTAGATGCTGCAGCAAACATTGCTAAAGAAAATATCCCAACCGTTCTGAATATGAGTTCCACTGCTCAATACTTTCATCAAACTGTCCAATGTTTCCAACAATTCCATCCATTTTTTTGTTTATCAATTGGCTCCTGATGGCCACTCACGTCAATATTTTCTTCAGTCAAGTGATCTAAACAAATTTCACTCACTGACGTTTCATCCTTTAAGTTCTCTCATTTAGCAGTTTTTAATTCCAAAGTTCGTCTTCACAGTAAATATAATTTCCATTCCAATTTTCATTCCTCCCTTTTTAATCAAGTTGTTTTCCCGGTCCGACGCTTGTCTCCGATTCTTTTTTTTTTGCCTTCCATGATGATGCTAACTCGCTCTCTTAGCTAGCTAGCTCGACTGGAAATTATTCAGACACCTTGACATTTTGTTACGTTACAGCCCTAATCTAAAATTGTTTTCATTTTTCAAAAAATCCTCATCAATCTACACACAATACCTCATAATTACAAAGTGAAAACTGGTTTTTAGACATTTTTACACGTTTTATTGAAAATATCTTATTTAAATAAGAATTTAGGCCCTTTGCTTATGAGACTCCATTGAGCTCAGTTGCATCCTGTTTCCATTGATCATCCTTGAGATGTTTCTACAACTTGATTGAAGTCCAGCTGTGGTAAATTCAATTAATTGGACTGGATTTGGAGGCACACACCTGTCTATATAAGGTCCCACAGTTGACAGTGCATGTCAGAGCAAAAACCAAGCCTTGAGGTCAAAGTAATTGTCCGTAGAGCTCTGAGACATGATTGTTTCGAGGCAGCGATCGGGGAAGGGTACCAATAATTATTTTGCAGCATTGAAGGTCCCCAACCACACAGGAGTGGCTACGGGATAAGTCTCTGAATGTCCTTGAGTGACCCTGCCAGAAGCTGGGAATTGAACCCGATCTAACATCTCTGGAGAGACCTGAAAATATCTGTGCAGCGACGCACCCCATCCAACCTGACAGAGCTTGAGAGGATCTGCAGACAAGAATGGGAGAAACTCCCCAAATATAGGTGTGCCATGCTTGTAGCGTCATACCCAAGAAGACTCAAGGCTGTAATCACTGCCAAAGGTCCTTCAAAAAATTACTGAGTAAAGGGTCTTAATACTTATGTAAATGTGATATTTCAGTTTTTTTAATGTTAAATACATTTGCTAAAATGTCTCAACCTATTTTAGAATGAGGCTGTAACGTCGCAAAAGGTGGAAAAGGTCAAGGGGTCTGAATACTTCCTGAATGCACTGTACATGATTGTGGCACACAGGAGCCACGGGTTTGAACTCTAGTCAGTCACCTAAGAACACAGTTATAATCATGAATGGGAAAATGGCCAACTACTGTGTACATAGCAACTTGTATCATCCATGAACATTCTCTCACTGACTAAACAAATCAGTCAGCACAATTTTCACAGCTAATCGCATTCATAGCATCTCTGTTGCTGGGATTATTAGCATATGAGATTTAGCTAATCTTGGCATGCCAGATTATCAAAGCCTCGGTCTGCCAACGCCAGCAGCAGCACGTGCAAATATAATGCAGGGAAAAAGAAAACCATGTCTGAAGCTTGACAAGAGAAAACATTTGCCAGCGAAAGATCAGGCGCCTAATTTCATGGTGCTTTTCAATTGTCAATTAGCAATCTGGACATCCCGCTGGCTGCGTGAGTCTGCCCCCAAATGCACAACACTGCGATGCGAACACTGGCGTGGTAAATTGGTGTCCTTCAAAAACGCTGTACCACTCAGAACATGAGTTCAAAAACTATTACAGCACTAAACAGTGTCAACATCTGGAGTGAGAGCATATGTGGTGTGAATATTTATTGTGCGTCATTGTATTACAACAGTATGTCCAATGAAATTAGACTTATTGTAGAAATCAATATTTGTTTACCCATAAGCTCACACGGTATCGCTATGGTTCTAATGAACAAAATCCTGAACTGTCTGGGGGCAGGAAGTGATTTTACTGGAATTCTCTCACACATCTTATTCCGGCCACTTGGATCACTGACGACAATATTCGCTGTCCATCACTTTCAGGTATTGTTTTTCCAGTGGCAAGATGAAGCAGAATAGCAGGGAAATGAGATTCCCAGTCAGTTGCACAACATTGCATTCAACCAGAATGTGCATTATTCCGCATTTAACCTAGCCCCTCTGAATTAGAGGGGTGGGGGTTGTTGTTGGTTAACTACCTTGCTCAAGGGCAGAACTGACGATTTTTCCACTTTCCCGGCTCAGGGATTCAAACCAGCAACCTTTTGGTTTCTGGACCAATGCTCTTAACCACTAGGTGGCCTGCCGCCCACAGCAGCATGCAGTAGTATATAGTGACTTCAGAAAGTATTCACGCCCCTTGACTTTTTCCACATTTTGATGTTACATCCTGAATTTAAAATCATTTGGATTTTGTCACTGATCAACACACGATACCCCGTAACGTCAAAGTGGAATTATGCTTTTAGAAATGTTTACAAATTAATACAAAATTAAAAGCTGAAAAGTCAAGTGGATTCAAGTATTGAACTATTTTGTTATGGCCTCAAATCATTTAAGGAGTAAAAATGTGCTCAATAACTCACATACTGAGTTGCATGGACTCACAATGTGTGCAATAATGGTGTTTTCAGGTCCCTCAGTCGAGCAGTGAATTTCAAACACAGATTCAACCACAAAGACCAGGGAGTTTTCTAATGCCTGACAAAGGGGCAACAAAAAAAATGGCAACAAAGAAAGCAGACATTGAATATCCCTTTGAGCGTGGTGAAATTATTAATGACACTTTGGATGATCTATCAATACACCAAGTCGCTACAAAGATGCAGGCGTCCATCCTAACTAAAGCAAAGGCCAATGGCAAAATTCTAGAGGAAAACCTGGTCGAGTCTGCTTTCCAACAGACACTGGGAGATGAATTCAGTTTTCACTTACAGTACCAGTCTAACGTTTGGACACACCTACTCATTCCAGGGTTTTTCTTTATTTTTTACTATGAAGACAACAAAACTATGAAATAACACATATGGAATCATGTAGTAACCAAAAAAGTGTTACACAAAATCAAAATATATTTGAGATTCTTCAAAGTAGCCACCCTTTGGCTTGCTGACAATACATTGCTGTGTTGTACATAGGCTGCTCATCTAGGTTTGTACCTGTAGGTTTTTCTTCATGGCGATGGAAAGTCTACAATGCACAATACAGTAATTGAGTACATTGAGACATCTGTTGGTTTTATGTGACTGGGCCTTTGCTAGTCCTGTATTAGCAGACCGATTTATAGGCATCTTCAACATGGGCAGCAAAAAAAAGTTTGCAGCATCCCAACCCCCAAACTACTCCCATAGAATCTCACACTAGCCATTTGAGATGTTGGCTTATTGTGGCATGTTTTTAAAACAAGCAAGCAACCAAAAAAATGGATTCCTTTTCTACTGGAACGCTTTGTATGACAAGAGAAGTTGAAGCCAACGTTCGACGTTGTGGTCCTCATAACAGCCACACGTGGTTATACTGCAACAAGCACAACAGACTAGCACAGCTAAAGCAAGTGGGAAACAATCTAAAGTGGCTACATCTCTTACGAAACCTGATCGTAAAATAATATCACTGGATAAGAAAAAACTGGATCGTCAGAAGGGGGTGGATAGTAAAGACAGATGTAACATATTATCACATTTCATGTTTTGCAGGTATAATAAAACCAATATCAGATCTATGGGTAGCCTAGTGGTTAGAGCGTTGGACCAGTAACCGGAAGGTTGCAAGTTCAAACCCCCAAGCTGACAAGTTACAAATCTGTCGTTCTGCCCCTGAACAGGCAGTTAACTCACTGTTCCTAGGCCGTCATTGAAAATAAGAATGTGTTCTTAAAACTGACTTGCCTAATAAAATAAAGGTAAAAAATAAATAATAATATTCTAGTAAAATGTTATAAATACAAAATCATGGACCCCCTGGTGCTTTCCTGCTGTCCCACGGGGGTCCAGTGGCCCCAGTTGAAAAATACCTGTCTTATTTTATGTTGTTACGTGGTTTATGTTTTGTCATGCTTTGGTGTGTTATATGTAATGGTTCTGAAATGTTATTCTACAGTAACAGGCAACAGAAGCATCAATAAGTGGTAGAGCACGGATTGATGAACAGTGGGATGGATGTATTCATAGCGATTAGAATTTACACATCTTGGGACTGTCAAGAGTGAGAGATCACTGGGGAGAATATGCAGCCAAAACATCCTGTCTTCAGTGGCTCTCACTATGAATTTGCTGTATCATGTAGCCAGGAAACTGTAAAAGGGAAAGGGGCAAATAGAATAGTAAACACTGACGAATAATCCAAACCACGTACAAGAAATGCTCAGTCATCGACAGGGTGTAGAACGCGCTGCTGCCGGCGAGGTGCAACAATTGATCAAGCGCTCGGTGGAGGGAGAGGAGTCATTTTGGGATGTGATATGATCAGGCGACATGGGCATTTCTGCAGTCGGATCACATCCTTGGTTGAGGAAACGCAGTGCTGCAGTCCTAACAAGAGATGGCTGCTCTCTACTGCGGCTCTCTGACCATGTAAAACTCCTGACACACTCTCCTCCCCTCACTGAGAAAGGGGTTGGGATATGTAACACATCTAGCATTGTATCAGTTATTACCCTGTATCAACAGCAAGAGCAGGAATTATTCATTCTTAAAAGTCTAAACTGACATGGAATTGTTTTAACCGATCGCTACATAAATAATCATATTAAACATTCATGAAAATACAAGTGTCTCACATGTATCGAAAGCCTAGAATCTTGCTAATCCCGCTGCGTTGTCAGATTTAAAAAATAATTTACTGCGAAAGAATACGATGCGATTATCTGAGCATAGAGCCCCACAAAAAAAAAAAACATTTTAACCAGCACAGGCGTAACATATTCACAAACTGCATTAAAATAAATAGTTTACTTTTGACAATCTTCGTCTGTTTGCAATTCCAAAGGTCATTGTTACACAATGAATGATCTTTTGTTTGATAAAATCCGTTTTTATAGCCTAACACGAAACATTTTGTGAACCGCTTTTGTCGTGAATTCCGTCTCATTCCATTTTCGACGACACATTCCAGGTAAATAACCCACACAGAACGTGACTTTTCCAGTCATGTTTGGTTTCACTGCAATCAACTGGTTTGTTTGTAACACAATCAAACCTGATGGGCCATTTCGCAGGACATGTTGACTGAAAGAAACCGATTTGAAGACAACAAGTCATGACATCATTGTGCACCAATGATTTGCCCGCTGTTTCGTTGATTGACTGTCTTTTAACCCAATGACCACTGATCGTCTTGAAATCTAGCTGGGTAGATAGCCAATGAGCTGAGGTAAACGGCAATAGGTCATGTTAATGTGTTGCAAGACCAACCCATGTAGTAAGCTCCAGCATATTGTAAGTTTCATGCCGGAAGGAGAAACACATATTACGCATTGCATTGTTTGGTAAATGCGCATATTCAGCTGTTTATATATCAATCATTATGGCGACTAAGTCAGGGAAAGCTAAATCTAAGTCTAGATATACAGATGTACACACACTTTTAGAATAAATTGATTGGGAAGGTGAGACAGAGATTGTTGTAGGACGATTCATTTAGCGTTCGGAAGAATATTTTTTTGAAAGGGAGAGGACATCGTTTTGGAATGGTGAGTTCTTATCATGCTAATGCCCTTGTTTGAAATTAATAATATAAAATATTATTTGTCAATTTTAGAAGCAATATATAAACATGTAATGTCATGAAATGTGAGATGCATGTGTCTGCCGCCCCACACCAACCCACATGAAATAGCCTATTTGAGGCTGTTTAGGGGAGGGCAGGCCCACACAACAATGGCCAAAGTGAAATAGAGACAGTAGATACAGCTGGTCTGTTGTAATATAATAAAGACAGTAGATCTAGCTGAAATGTCATAATATAATAGAGACAGTAGATCTAGCTGAAATGTCATAATATAATAGAGACAGTAGATCTAGCTGAAATGTCATAATATAATAGAGACAGTAGATCTAGCTGAAATGTCATAATATAAAAGAGACAGTAGATCTAGCAGGTCATAATAATGTATTCAACCTTATTTTTCCAAGCCACCGTGCTTCTACACCTGCATCGCTTGCTGTTTGGGGTTTTAGGCTGGGGCTATATAAATTGATTTGATTTGATAGAGGGCTGAGGGTCTTCCAAATATTGAAAGGGTGTAAATAGTTAACCATGTTATTTTGTAAATGTATATATATATATTTTTGTTTCATATATTCTTTAATCAATAATTATTTGTTTTCTCAATTTCGTTTTTGGGGGGGGGGTGTGTTAGAATACCATTTTGGTATTTTGTATATAGTTATTTGTTTCCAAATGTATACCTTCACCAATTTGGCCACTTGGGTACATTTGGGCGTCTTGTGTGGGACACCTGGGTGACTGCATGATAAATGTCATGTAGCACACTCATTTTGGAAGTTATCATTCTGAAACTTTGCACAAGTACTGTTGCCCTCTTATATTTTTCACTGAAATTGTCCCCATCATCCTATCTGAATGTTTGTTTTGTCTTGTTCATTTTAAAGATGATGATACAAAAATAAAAATATAGACAATCAAAAAATAAATCATAAGAAACAAGGAAATATTAAATAAATCAGGAAATATTTTTTGTAATTAACCCCTTTTTGGGTAGCCACAAAACTACCTTCATACTTCCATAAAAATAAAAAACTGGTTCTGGTTACCTTCAGAGAAGACCTGCGACGCTTGTGGGGGCCGTAGAGCAAAACGGAGAACACCAGTGTGTCCGTGAGATACTCCCCGTTCCATGGAGCTTGTAAGTGAAACATTTCGGATGCCTCAGACATTTGTGAGAAGACAGTTTTTCGGGATGTCTCGTGGTCTGACAAACACCGCTCTAGCTCTGCCACCTTTCACCTCAGATGTGGGAGTTCAACATTGGCGGATGCAGTAGCTTGAGACACATTCGGTACAGATATCTTCAGCTTAGAAGCAGAATAGCAAAAGGTGCTAGATCTTTCCTGAGTCAAATAAAAGCAAATGTTTTTCTTGTTCAAAGAAATGTTTTCAGTAGGTCTATATAACTCAAAGTCAAACCAAACAAAAATATGCTCTCTGTCCAAAGAGTGATTAAACATCATGTATTGAATCCCAAATGTATTTGGCCTGAGGTATGATTGCAGAGCAACCATGTTTTTCTCAATAACCCAGCAGCAATCCTGTTGTAATGAACACGATGGGAGACAGAGAGCTGGTTTCAAGCTCAGGGCGCAGCAGGTGTTTATTGTAAAGGACCACAGGAAGAGGCAGGTAGCTGGGTCCAGGGGCAGGCAGAAGGTCATACACAGGGGGTCCAAAAAGGCAACAGTGCAGGCAGGGAAAAGGCTAGTAACGTTGTCCGGGCGATCAGGCAAATAGGTTGATAACAGGAAAAGTACAGGCAGGGAATTGGCAAAAGGCATCGTTAGTGAGGCAGGCAAAAACTCGTACACGGGAGGATTAAATTATGGGAAGAACAGAGCTCCGAATAGAAGTGTGTCACAAAACAAACAATACCTCACAATGAACTGAACTAAATAGTGTGTGATAATGACATACAGGTGATCAGAATTCAGGTGATCTATGTGTTTTAAGAGTGTGAGCTGGAAAGTGGGCTGGAGAGTGAGTTGTGTTCAGGTGATCTATGTGTTTTAAGAGTGTGAGCTGGAAAGTGGGCTGGAGAGTGAGTTGTGTTCAGGTGATCTATGTGTTTTAAGAGTGTGAGCTGTAAAGTGGGCTGGAGAGTGAGTTGTGTTCATGTGATCTATGTGTTTGAGAGTGTGAGCTGAAAAGTGGGCTGGAGAGTGAGCTACGTTCAGGTGATCTATGTGTTTGAGAGTGTGAGCTGGAAAGTGGGCTGGAGAGTGAGCTACGTTCAGGTGATCTATGTGTTTTAAGAGTGTGAGTTGGAAAGTGGGCTGGAGAGTGAGCTACGTTCAGGTGATCTATGTGTTTGAGAGTGTGAGCTGGAAGCAGACGTTACACCTGTTTTGTAGCAATATTATAATGAAGTAAAATGGAACATTTGCATTCAATCAAGTCAGATCCCACTTTAGAACAATCCAAATAAATATATTTAGAAATTATATTCATGGATGTGACAAGATGTACAGTTGAAGTCAGAGGTTTACATACACTTAGGTTGGAGTCATTAAAACGTGTTTTTCAAACTATAGTTTTGGCAAATCTGTTAGGACATCTACTTTGTGTATGACATAAGTAATTTTTTCTAACAATTGTTTACAGATTATTTCACTTATAATTGACTGTATCACAATTTCCAGTGGGTTAGACGTTTACATACACTAAGTTGACTGTGCCTTTAAACAGCTTAGAAAATTCCAGAAAATTATGTCATGGCTTTAGAAGCTTCTGATCATTTGAGTCATTTGAGTCAATTGGAGGTGTACCTGTGGATGTATTTCAAGGCCTACCTTCAAACGCAGTTCCTCTTTGCTTGACAATCAAAAGAAATCAGCCAAGACCTCAGAATAAAAATTGAAGACCTCCACAAGTCTGGTTCATCCTTGGGAGCAATTTCCAAATGCCTAAAGGTACCACGTTCATCTGTCCAAACAATAAGTAAGTATAAACACCATGGGACCACGCAGCCATCATACCGCACAGGAAGGAGATGCGTTCTGTCTCCTAGAGATGAATGTACTTTGGTGCGAAAAGTGCAAATGAATCCCAGAACAACAGCAAAGGACCTTGTGAAGATGCTGGAGGAAACGGATACAAAAGTATCTATATCCACAGTAAAACAAGTCCTATATCGACATAACCTGAAAGGCCACTCAGCAAGGAAGAAGCCACTGCTCCAAAATCGCCATTAAAAAAAGCCAAAATACGGTTTGCAACTTCACATAGGTACAAAGATCGTACTTTTTGGAGAAATGTCCTCTGGTCTGATGAAACAAAAATAGAACTGTTTAGCCATAATGACCATCGTAATGTTTGGAGGAAAAAGGGGGATGCTTGCAAGCCGAAGAACACCATCCCAACCGTGAAGCACGTGCTTTTCTGCAACACACCTGTCATAATTGTTGACTAAAGTAGAGGTTTAGTATTATTACTAAAGGTGCTGCATAGGTGTAAACACTTTTTTGCAAGAGATAGCACTTGTATAGCTTAAATGTAGTTAATTTTATTGAAGGGAAACAACAGTCTTGAACCTTTTTGGCAACATAGCGATTCTTATACTGTACAATGCAGAATTCAACTACAAAATACTAGTCTTCTCAAAAAAAAACATTGATGTGAGGAACATAATTCAATCAACTAATTAGCACATATAGGACAGTATGCAAGTGTGTGCATGGACTTTGCAGATGTATTTTTCACATGTGCAGCATATAGTATTTGTTTTAGTCCTTCTTTGGGGGGTAGAATTGGCATGTCCTGTTGCCTGCCCCAGCTGCAGCCTCAGATGGACCAGGACAAGATTCAGCCCCTGAAAAGCTTTCACAAGTGCTGCAGAGGCTGCTGTGTGGGGGAGGTGCTCCCTTCTTTGAAGGTGTGGGTTTTCAAGTGCCTTTCCCAGCTGCTCCAGGAACACCCTCCTCTTGTTCCGCTTATCATGCTTACAGGTAGGTTTGATCTTGTTCCATATCACGAAGACATTGTATGAGGACACATCAATGATGTTATGGAAGATGACCAGGGGCCAGTGGACAGTCATCCGCCTGCAGCTGTAAGTTCCAATCACCTTGTCCAGGTTGTCCATGCCTCCTTTATTGTGGTTGTAGTCCAGGATGATGGCGGGCTTCCTATCCTCACGGTCACTGATCTCAGCCATTTTGTGCAGTGTGCTCAGGAGGACCACATTCTTGTTCTTGAGAAAGTGTGAAAGACTTTCAGTGGCATCGTGGCACAGAAAATCACCTTTCCACTCTCAGCATCCCAGAGACAGCCTTGCCTTGGGACCTATACACACCAGCTAAGATTAGCAGCCCTATGTAGGCACGCAGGTCAATCTCATCCATCCCTTTTCAGTTGTCTCCATATCTACAGAAACCCTCAATTTGTCATCTCCAGGATGATTTTTTCGATGGCTGGTGTGATGAATATTGAGGCAATGTCCTGTGCATGGGCAACTGTCTTGTGGGCTGGGATCATCTGTCATGAACCGGCCCGAAGGGAGACAATGTTGTCATGATGTTGCCCTCTTTGGGTACAGCAAGCCCCACCCCCCTCTCCCTGCCTCCCCATTTCCTCCTTCAACTAGGCTGCTGTAGTCAGAGAGAGGTCGTAAATTCCTGAGGATCTCCTCATGGCCACACAGTATGGAGATAGAGTGAAGTTTCATAGAGAACAAAATAATTTCTTCCACCTCACAGAACTCGAGGTCCGAACAAATGTCATGTTCTGGAGAAAGTATAAAAGATTGGTGAAGAATCCAGCTACGAACTGGTCCGTTTGTTACAACTTGGGGAAGCACATGGGAGACGACGGTGTGGCCACATTACCATAAAGCTGTTTATATAATAGCCTCAGATATGAGGTTTACATCTAAATGTTGTATAAGATGAATGAGTGAGTATGATACTGTTTACACAATTTTACAATGTGATTTTGGACTGTTTAATGAAGGAAAACTCAAAAAGGGAATTGGAGTTAACTAAATCAGAGGACCGCCCCTGAGCTCAGTTTGGGTCAGGCATCCTGGGACAGCCCTTTTCTACAATTCAGAATAAAACCCAACTTTGAGAAATTATCACCAGACCATGGTGATCACGGGAGTACAAAGGTTGTAGACCCTTGCTGGTTGTAGGTTGTAGACCATATTTTAACCAAACCACGTGGTTAAACTCTTATACTATCGATACCGACAGAATAAGAACAAGTCTTTGATATTAATTACTAGTCTGCAGCTAGGAATTTGGTATCATTGAACGTGAAGAACGACAACCGCCGAAAGAACCATTCTATAACGAATGAAGGAATGTCACTCTGAACAATCCACTCTAACCACAACCGAGAGAGAGAGGGAGAGAGATGGACAATTCTACAAAAGAAACAAACTTTTCACCAGTGATCAAGATGACACACTGAGCGTAAATATATATATATCACGCCATACCTTCACATGGTTTAAGAATAGGTAAAGACACATTCACATATGAAGACAATGTTCCATTCCTGTCCTCTTCTCTTTCTGATATTCTGCATAGCACCAGGGACATGTGAAAGACAAGCCTGACTCTATGGGCCCCAGGTGACTGAGCCCCAGCTGAGGGAAGAAGTGCAACTGCCAACACCAGAGTCGGAAGGGAAACATTCTAATAACAATCATATCATATAAGCATATTATGCAGACAAGACGTCTTAATGATCTATGTTACCTGACTAATTCGGATTCTTCCTCCACAGAACTCTGCAATTGTTGCCGAATGAGTGAGCGTTAATGTGCAAAGGATTAGCATTGCAATTGTTATAATTATCACTCTGTAGTGACTTCTTAGTCGACCCCCACTTCCCTTTTTGTCTAACAAGCCGCCATGCCGGTTTAGCCCACTAGGGCACATTCTCCTATAATGCACCGACTTCCTAGTTAATTTCAGTTACATGATTAATCAATTTGATCGCATAATACTAATTACAGAGAATGTTTGATAAAAACTTAATTTAGTGATAGTAAAGACACGACAATGTGGAGATATATTTATTTAACTGAAGTTGGTTTGGTCAGGGTGTGATTTTGGGTGGGCATTCTATGTTCTTTATTTCTTTTTTTTGGCCGAGTGTGGTTCCCAATCAGAGGCAGCTGTCTATCGCTGTCTCTGATTAGGGATCCTACTTAGGCAGCCCTTTCCCTCCTTCTGTGTGGGATCTTGGTCTTGGTTTGTATGCACCAATTTGTAAGTCGCTCTGGATAAGAGCGTCTGCTAAATGACTTAAATGTAAATGTAAATGTTTGTGTGCAGGTAGTTTGCACAACGAAGCTGTTCGGTCGTTGTTTTCTTTATTGTTATGTCTTCACTTCATTAATAAATTATGTGGAACTCAAAGAACACTGTGCATTGGTCTCACCCGTTACAGTAAGTGAGTGGTTGCATGCAGAGATGTGATAATGAGGGGTGTTGAAAGGTGCCAAAGCAAACTGCCAAAAAAATGCCACAACCAAAAATCCAACAGTGTGGAGAGAGTCTCCTCAATGAATGTGGGAAAGATGTATTTATTCCAGGACACCCAAACACCCAGGTGTGTCCCATTTCGCTGACGACCCTCCCGGCTCCGCCCACCGACATCGTATTAAGGAAAACAAGAGCAAAGAGAAATAATTTGGCAGACAGAGTGGGAGGATCGTTACACATCCTTACAACATGTTGTGCTGCCATCCTTCCCTGGTTGTCATATGGTGACAAGGACCATGTTATTTTGCTGTTCTTTGACAAAAATGTCTCTCTTTCAGCTTGGGGAATTTCTTCATCTGAAGATGATGCATTGTGCTCTGTGATGTATTCTTCCCCATCTTCTTCTTCAGATTCCTCGTCCTCTTCTAAATCATTGTTCTCTTGTTCCTCCTGGACATCTGAAACAAATCAGATCTATGACCTGTTGGGCACTGAAACGTGCACTCATGACTTCAGAAAAGAGAGAATTGTGGGTACTGTCATCTGCAGCACCTTTTATAGCATCAGACTGCATTCCCCATTAGTAAACAATGGTTTCAAGAAATGTTTATTTTGTCTGAAATAGTTTTTATTTTGTCTGTGTACTTGAGTCGTGTGGGGTCGTGGAGGGGAGATGCTGCACATGCACTAGAAAGTTTCAGTTTTGTCTGAGTTCAATCAGTAGCACACAATCTCAATTTCTCTGTGTGTGTGTGTGTGTGTGTGTGTGTGTGTGTGTGTGTGTGTGTGTGTGTGTGTGTGTGTGTGTGTGTGTGTGTGTGTGTGTGTGTGTGTGTGTGTGTGTGAGAGAGTTTGTGGTGTGTAAATCATTGAAGATAATTTTATAACTGCCGGCTCAAAAATGACCCTAAGACAATCTTTGTACCCTGGTGGTGTACAGCTTTCATGGAAATATGAACAAAGGTGATGTTTCACTTTTTCTAATGATGAGGTCACTCTACGAAAAGTCATACAATTTCAGGTTGCAAAAATATAATTTAGGGGCATTTCTCTGCTGTTAAACATAGTGGCGGGTAATTTTTGACCCCTAAGACAACACAAGGGTTCAATTAGTGACTCCTGCCTAAAGGGGGTGTACAGTAGTACCTCCTTTAAGAGTTGCGAGCTTCCACCGCGGGACTTAGAGGTACCCAGTGTCATGGCTTCATTGCTCCAAATCACCACAAAGGGGAGTTAGAGCACTCTTTATGCATTTGGGTCCCAAGATTTTTATATGACCAATCATATCGAGTGGTTCCAATAACGAATTTGACGCAAGCCAGCCGTCTCTGGTGACTTTCTTCAGCAAAGATGGCTAACAAAACATTATCGTGGAAGCAAATTTAATTATAACGTCATAACGAGTCAAGCAACAAAAAAAAATACAATTTAGAGGAATATGTTAGTTAATGACAAACGATTGTGCATAATTTTTTGTCATAAAGTTAATTTACGAAAATCGCTATTTAGCAAGTTTTTTTCCCCAGTCATATCCAATACCAGGTGTATCAAATTCCATTCTTTTGAATGATGTATTACAATTACACACTTCAACAGTGTTTACGACTCCTGCTCCTGGGGACATCAATGATTACACTTTGTAACTATGCAATAGACTAGAAACATGATTTCAGTAAAGGCTGATTTGTAATTCAAACATACAAAATAAAAAACAGTACATCCTGCCTGAACGCCCACAAGCGAGCCACTCAGCCGGAGAATGACGCATGAAAGAGAGCGAGGAACGAGATGGGAAAAACAGTCCAGGCTATTTGCTCTGAGACCGGCATAATAATGCAA
This sequence comes from Oncorhynchus gorbuscha, assembly GCF_021184085.1. Classification (NCBI taxonomy): domain Eukaryota; kingdom Metazoa; phylum Chordata; class Actinopteri; order Salmoniformes; family Salmonidae; genus Oncorhynchus; species Oncorhynchus gorbuscha. The sequence goes on along the minus strand of NC_060189.1, from coordinate 46,877,953 downwards.
TGAAACAAGTAGGGAGCAGGTTTCAAAACCTCAACATTCTAGCCCGAAGTCCAGCACGCTATCGACTGTGCCTAAATCTATTAATTGAGGTTGGGGCCAATTGTGGCTAAAAACACTTTATCAATAGAATCTTTAACAAGTGGAAAGGGGAAAAGTATTTTTTGAATAGTTTTCACAAGTGTAGCAGGCTGTGACAACGTTTCTAGGATAGGCTATTAACTGAACAATAGACTATTCAACCTTTACTAAAGAATTGTCCAATTGCTGAGCTAGGTGTGAACCCCCCCAACTTGCAACAAATCATTTGTATCTATCTTTCCACATCTACCTACACACATATCTACCTACACACAGTTAATATTCTGATAAATAGGAACTCAGAAAAAAAAGACACAGCCCTTTTTCAGGATGCTTTCAGGATGCTAATTCTTAGGGTTTAAACACTGCTTCCCATGCTTGTTCAATGAACCATAAACAATTAATGAACATGCACCTGTGGAACGGTCATTAAGACACTAACAGCTTACAGATGGTAGGCAATTAAGGTCACAGTTATGAAAACTTAGGACACTAAAGAGGCCTTAACAAAAGAAAGATGCCCAGGGTTCCTCGTCATCTACGTGAATGTATCTTAGGCCTACTGCAGGGAGGTATGAGGACAGCAGATGTGGCCAGGGCAATAAATAGCAATATCCGTACTGTGAGACGCCTAAGACAGGGCTACAAGGAGACAGGACGGACAGCTAATCATCCTCGCAGTGGCAAGGATGATCAGCTGTAACAACACCTGCACAGGATCAGTACATCCGAACATCACACCTGCAGGACAGGTACAGGATGGCAGCAACAGCTTCCCGACTTACACCAGGAATGCATCATCCCTCCATCAGTGCTCAGACTGTCTGCAATAGGCTGAGAGAGGCTGGACTGAGGGCTTGTAGGCCTGTTGTAAGGCCGGTCCTCACCAGGCATCACCCGCAACAATGTTGCCTATGGGCCCAAACCCACCGTCGCTGCACCATACACGACCAAAGTGCTCTTCACTGACGAGTCGTGGTTTTGTCTCACCGGGGGTAATCGTCAGATTCACATTTATCGCCAAAGGAATGGGCATTACACCGAGGCCTGTACTCTGGAGCGGGATAGATTTGGAGGTGGAGGGTCCGTCATGGTCTGGGGCGGTGTTTCACAGCATCATCGGACTGAGCTTGTTGTCATTGCAGGCAATCTCAACGCTGTGTGTTACAGGGAAGACCTCGTCCTCCCTCATGTAGTACCCTGCCTGCAGGCTCATCCTGACATGACCCTCCAGCATGACAATGCCACCAGCCATACTGCTCGTTCTGTGCGTGATTTCATGCAAGACAGGAATGTCAGTTTTCTGCCATGGCCAGCGAAGAGCCCGGATCTCAATCCCATTGAGCAAGTCTGGGCCCTGTTGGATCGGAGGGTGAGGGCTAGGGCCATTCCCACCAGAAATGTCTGGGAACTTGCAGGTGCCTTGGTGAAAGGTTGGGGTAACATCTCACAGCAAAAACTGCCAAATCTGGTGCAGATGAGGAGTAGATGCACTGAAGTACTTAATGCAGCTGGTGGCCACACCAGATACTGACTGTTACTTTTGATTTTGACCCCCCTTTGTTCAGGGACACATTATTCCATTTATGTTAGTCATATATGTGTGGAACTTGTCCAGTTTATGTCTCAGTTGTTGAATCTTGTTATGCTCATACAAATATTTGCATATGTTACGTATCTTTTTTGCTGAGTTTATATTGGTCATGGCTCCCGAGTGGCGCAGCGGTTTAAGGCACTGTATCTAAGTGCAATAGGCTTTAATACAGTCCCTGGTTAGAATTCAGGCTGTTTCACATCTGACCGTGATTGTGAGTACCATAGGGCGGCGCACAATTGGCCCAGCATCATCTGGGTTTGTTCTTAACTGACTTGCCTAGTTAAATAAAGGTTCAATTTAAAGGTTCAACTGGCAGCAAACACAGCACAATCAATAGGAGGTGAACAGTGGCTGGTGTTAAAAATATAGCTGTCACGGATGTTGTCGGAAGGAGACCAAAGTGCGGCATGGTGAGCGTACATTTTATTTTATTTTAAAATGTTGCCAACACAACAACAAACGAAAGAAACACCCGTGAAGCTTACAGGGCTAAGTGCCACAAACAAAACTGAAAGGAGTGAAAAAGGGCAACCTAAGTATGATTCCCAATCAGAGACAAACATAGACAGCTGTCCCTGATTGAGAACCATACTCGGCCAAAACATAGAAACCCCCCCCCCCCCCCCAAGGTGCGGACCCCGGCCACAAAACCTGAACCTATAGGGGAGGGTCTGGATGGGCATCTATCCGCGGTGGCGACTCTGGTGCGGGACGTAGACCCCGCTCCACCTCTGGCTCACCCCACTTTGGTGGCGCCTCTGGTGTGGGGACCCTCGTTGCGGGCCTCGGACCGGGGCACCCTCGTTGCGGGCCTCGGACCCGGCACCCTCGTTGCGGGCCCTGGACCGGGAATCCTCGCTGTGGGCCCCGGACTTGGAAGCCGTCGCAGGAGGCTCCGGACTGGAGGCCGTCGTTGGAGGATTCTTGCCATGGATCATCACTGTAGGCTTCTTGCCATGGATCATCACTGAAGACTTAGTGCCATGGATCATCACTGGAGGCTTCTTGCAATGGATCATCACTGGAGGCTTCGTGCCATGGATCATCACTGGAAGCTTCTTGCCATGGATTATCACTGGACTGGAGAGACACACAGGAGGCCTGGCTCTGGGAGCGGGCACAGGATACACTGGGCCGTGGAGGCGCACTGGGGGTCTCGAGCGTAGAGGCTGCACAACCTGTCCTGGCTGGATGGTGTCTTTGGCCCGTCATGTGCGGGATGCAGGCACAGGACGCACTGGGCTGTGTAGACGCACCGGAAACACAGTGCGCAGAGCCGGCACAGGATGTCCTGGGCCGTAGAGACGTACTGGCGGCCAGATGCGCTGAGCTGGCACCCTCCGACCTTGCTGGATGTCCACTCTAGCCCGGCCGATACGGGGAGCTGGAAGGTAGCGCACCAGGCTGTGAACACGTACTGGAGACACCGTGCGCTCCACCACATAACACGGTGCCTGACCAGTACAACGCTCGCCACGGTAAGCACGGGGAGTTGGGTCAGGTCTCCAACCTGACTCAGCCAAACTCCCCGTGTGCTCCCCCCAAAAAATATTTTGGGGCTGCCTCTGGTGCCTGCTCCGTTGCCGTGACTCCCGGTAGCAGAGTCATGACTCACTCGCTACTTCAGGCTGTTTCCTTTGCAGGGTCTTGTCCCCTGCCATAACCTCCTCCCATGTCCAAGATGTCTTCCATTCTCTCTTCTCCCGGGCCCAGGATCCCTGCTCCTCCTGGCCACGCTGCTTGGTCCTTTGGTGTTGGGTAGTTCTGTCACGGCCGTTGTCGGAAGGAATCCAAAGTGCAGCATGGTAAGCATACATTTTCCTTTATTTTAAAATGGTGAAGTTGGTGCCAGCCTCACGCACCAGGCCTCCTGTGCACATCCCTAGCCTTGCACGTCCTGTGCCTACACTGCTCTCAAGATCTCCAGTACGCCTTCACGGTCTAGCCCATCCTGTGCCACCTCCACACACTAGTCCTCCGGTAGCAGCTCCCCGCACCAGGCTTCCTGTGCGTGTCCTCGATCCAGTACCACCAGTTCCAGCACCACGCACCAGGCCTCCAGTGCGCCTCTCCTGTTCAGCGCAGCCAGCGCTTTTCTCCTCTCCTGCGCTGTCGGAGTCTCCCGCCTGTTTAGCGCAGCCAGAGCCTTTCTCCTGTCCTGCGCTGCCGGAGTCTCCCGTCTGCCCAGCGCCGCCAGTGCTCCCAGTCTGCCCAGCGTCGCCAGTGCTCCCAGTCTGCCCAGCGTCGCCAGTGCTCCCAGTCTGCCCAGCTCCGCCAGTGCTCCCAGTCTGCCCAGCGCCGCCAGTGCTCCCAGTCTGCCCAGCGCCGCTAGTGCCGCCAGTCTGCCCAGCGCCGCCAGTCTGCCAAGATCCGCCAGAAGTGCCAGTCAGCCATGATCTTCTAGATAGGCCAGACAACCTGAATCTTCCAGTTCCGCCAGCCAGCCAGGATTTACTGGAGCCTACTACCTGCCTGAGCTTCATCTCAGTACTGGGCTTCCTCTCAGTACTGGGCTTCCTCTCAGTACTGGGCTTCCTCTCAGTCCCGGGCTGCCCCTCAGTCCCGGGCTGCCCCTCAGTCCCAGGCTGCTTCTGTCCCGAGCTGCCCCTCTGTCCCGAGCTGCCCCTCTGTCCCGGGCTGCCCCTCTGTCCCGGGCTGCCCCTCTGTCCCGAGCTGCCCCTCTGTCCCGAGCTGCCCCTCTGTCCCGAGCTGCCCCTCTGTCCCGAGCTACCCCTCTGTCACGAGCTGCTCCCCAGTTATGTGGGGATCTGGGTGAGGACTATTAGGCCATGGTCGGCGGAGAAGGTGGATTATCCCAGGACGCGAAGGGGAGGAAATAGGACATTTATGGAGTGGGGTCCACGTCCCGAGCCAGAACCGCCACCATGGACAGACGCCCACCCGGACCCTCCCTATGCTCTTGAGGTGCGTCCGGGAGTCCGCACCTTAGGGGGGGTTCTGTCACGCCTTGGTCATTGTAATTTGTGTTTTTCGTTATATATTTTGGTCAGGCCAGGGTGTGACATGGGTTTATGTGTTGGTTTCGTATTGGGGTTTTATTAGCATTGGGATTGTGTATGATTAGGGGTGTGTCTAGTTAGGCTTGGCTGCCTGAGGCGGTTCTCAATTGGAGTCAGGTGATTCTCGTTGTCTCGAATTGGGAACCGTATTTAGGTAGCCTGAGTTTCGCTTTGTATTTTGTGGGTGTTTGTTCCTGTCTCTGTGTTGTTTTCACCAGATAGGCTGTAATTAGTTTCTCGTTTCGTTTGTTGTTTTCGTATTTCAGTTATTTCATGTACCGTCATATCATTCATTAAAGGCATGAGTAACCAACACGCTGCATTTCGGTCTGACTCTCTTCATTCAACAGACGAACGCCGTTACATAAGCTTTATTTACAAATTCTTATTTACTAGGACTGCCAACTCCTTCCTCCCATTGTACAGTGCCATATTTTTCAATCCCATCCTAACGGAAGCCCTAATGGTTTTGTTTTTCGTTTCTCTCTGAATAGAAACACTATAATATTAATCAAATTAATTTAGCCAAATTCCTTCAAATCAATCCCATATACTATGTTATTACATAAAAGGTTTTAAATTCTCTGGTAATGCCAATATGGAAGACTATCAAATGCTTCTAAAAAATGCCCTTTGGTGGTCAAACTAGCTATAACTTATATTAACAGAAAAATATTGCTGACAAATAGATAACGTTCCATAGAATGCCGCAGCAGCCCACAAGGTGTGCCACAGTATGACTCAACTTTTAAAGGAGGAACCACTGTAGCTTGTCTTTTATAGTCTATGAAGAAAAACAACAGCTGAGTGATTGTTTTAACCTACCTTTACATGTTATGTTTCTAATGCAAATTAGCTTTTAATTAAGCAAATTACAGTATGTATGTTTGTAATTTATATGTGTAATTTATATTAAAACCTCAATTGATCATCGACTATGGGGCCGGGTCCTTTTGTTGTTTTCATCTGGACAATGTACTGTAACTGTCGGAAATGGATGGAAAATTACATTGTTGCCTTAATAAAAAAACAACTTTGCTTTCTCCTCCCTGCATCATTTAGCTAAATTCCTTTTTCATGGTTTTTCATATGGGATTTAAGGAAGCAACATACTGATTACTTGTTATTGCTATGCAGGAACACATGCACTCACGCACACACACACACACACACACACACACACACACACACACACACACACACACACACACACACACACACACACACACACACACACACACACACACACACACACACACACACACACACACACACACACACACACACACACACACACACACACACACACACACACACACACACACACACACATATACACACACACACACACACAATGCATAGGTAATAGGCCCATACCCACATTTCTCTCTGCTCCTAACACTCGAAGACAGCTGCGGAGGTCAATAATGGATGATGTTTTGGACATGTGGTAGTGCAACACATGAGCCTATCGCTTAACTACCAGACTGTGTCTGTGTGCATGCGCGTGTGTGATTTTCCTCACTACAGAAGCACCTGGAGTCAATCGACCCCAGGTTTAAATGGACACATTAATTATCTAGGCTAGTATCTAGGCTAGATACGGTACAAAGGCGACCATCTTTCAGAGTAATTCGCCCCAACCCGCATGTTTACAAGAGCTTGAAACAAATGTTTGGTTTTCCTGGGTCTTTAAACTCTCCTATTGTTTATAGGTAATGAAAAGTGGGTTTATGTACCACATTGGACCCTTTCCACTACATAGTGCACTACTTTTGATCAAAAGTAGTGCACTATGTAGTGGAAAAAGCCATAGACATTTTATTTATTTAACTAGGCAAGTCAGTTAAGAACACATTCTTATTTACAATGACAGCGTATCCCAGCCAAACCCTTTGCTAACCGGGACAATTGTGCGCCGCCTTATGGGACTCCCGATCACGGCCAGTTGTGATACAACCTGGGATCAAACCAGGGTCTGTCGTGATGCGTCTAGCACTGCAATGCAGTTCCCTAGACTGCACTCGACATTCTCTCTTTGATGTGGGAACAGTGGCCTTGTAATTATCTGGACCTAATATTCATGACTATTGATCTCTACCTGCAGCCTCTGACTGAATACAAAACACAGAAACTAAATCTGCTGCTTCTATGCCCCTTGTCTGACCTAAGCCAAAATGGCCACTGGCTGACAAATGGCTACACATGGGATAATTATAGAATCTTGCATATAAACGTTGACGATGTTGACCAATCAACATTCAATCACAGGAAAGATTGTCCCAAACAGTGAACAGTGTCTGAATACACTTAAGCCGTCACATTTAATTGGTAGTTACCAAAGTCAATGATCAGTATCATTAAGCATACTGTAGTATTAGGTCTTTAACGTGGAGGGTGCTGAGAAGACTGTTAATGGAGAGTAATAAAAGGCTGATAATCTCTATCTCGCTTTCTCACCTCAGCCTGTAATCATTCATTTGCAAGACGTATAGTTTTTATTTTAATTTTTTATTTATTTCACCTTTATTTAACCAGGTAGGCAAGTTGAGAACCAGTTCTCATTTACAACTACGACCTGGCCAAGATAAAGCATAGCAGTGTGAACAGACAACAGCACAGAGTTTCACATGGAGTAAACAATAAACAAGTCAATAACACAGTAGAAAGAAAAAAAGAGTATATATACATTGTGTGCAAAAGGCATGAGGAGGTAGGCAGATAATTACAATTTTGCAGATTAACACTGGAGTGATAAATGATCAGATGGTCATGTACAGGTAGAGATACTGGTGTGCAAAAGAGCAGAAAAGTAAATAAAAATAAACAGTATGGGGATGAGGTAGGTAAATTGGGTGGGCTATTTACCGATGGACTATGTACAGCTGCAGCGATCGGTTAGCTGCTCAGATAGCAGATGTTTGAAGTTGGTGAGGGGGATAAAAGTCTCCAACTTCAGCGATTTTTGCAATTCGTTCCAGTCACAGGCAGCAGAGACCTGGAAGGAAAGGCGGCCAAATGAGGTGTTGGGTTTAGGGATGATCAGTGAGATACACCGGCTGGAGCGCGTGCTACTGGTGGGTGTTGCCTTCGTGGCCAGTGAACTGAGATAAGGCGGAGCTTTACCTAGCATGGACTTGTAGATGACCTGGAGCCAGTGGGTCTGGCGACGAATATGTAGCGAGGGCCAGCCGACTAGAGCATAAAGGTCGCAGTGGTGAGTGGTATAAGGTGCTTTAGTAACAAAACGGATGGCACTGTGATAAACTGCATCCAGTTTGCTGAGTAGAATATTGGAAGCTATTTTGTAGATGACATCGCCGAAGTCGAGGATCGGTAGGATAGTCAGTTTTACTAGGGTAAGTTTGGCAGCGTGAGTGAAGGAGGCTTTGTTGCGGAATAGAAAGCCGACTCTAGATTTGATTTTAGATTGGAGATGTTTGAAATGAGTGGGTTGGCGCCTCCCCTTGGGTTGTGCCGTGGCGGAGATCTTTGTGGGCTATACTCGGTCTTGTCTCAGGATGGTAAGTTGGTGGTTGAAGATATCCCTCTAGTGGTGTGGGGGCTGTGCTTTGGCAAAGTGGGTGGGGTTATATCCTTCCTGTTTGGCCCTGTCCGGGGGATGTCATCGGATGTGGCCACAGTGTCTCCTGACCCCTCCTGTCTCAGCCTCGAGTATTTATGCTGCAGTAGTTTATGTGTCGGGGGGCTAGGGTCAGTTTGTTATATCTGGAGTACTTCTCCTGTCCTATCCGGTGTCCTGTGTGAATTTAAGTATGCTCTCTCTAATTCTCTCTTTCTCTCTTTCTTTCTCTCTCTCGGAGGACCTGAGCCCTAGGACCATGCCTCAGGACTACCTGAAATGATGACTCCTTGCTGTCCCCAGTCCACCTGGCCGTGCTGCTGCTCCAGTTTCAACTGTTCTGTCTGTGATTATTATTATTTGACCATGCTGGTCATTTATGAACATTTGAACATCTTGGCCATGTTCTGTTATAATCTCCACCTGGGACAGCCAGAAGAGGACTGGCCAACCCACATAGCCTGGTTCCTCTCTAGGTTTCTTCCTAGGTTTTGGCCTTTCTAGGGAGTTTTTCCTAGCCACCGTGCTTCTACACCTGCATTGCTTGCTGTTTGGGGTTTTAGTCTGGGTTTCTGTACAGCACTTTGAGATATCATCTGATGTACGAAGGGCTATAGAAATACATTTGAATTGATTTGATTTTTGATTTGATGAGTCTGGAAGGAGAGTTTACAGTCTAGCCAGACACCATAGATGTCCACATATTCTAGGTCGGAACCATCCAGGGTGGTGATTCAAGTCGGGCGTGCGGGTGCAAGCAGCGAACGGTTGAAAAGCATGCATTTGGTTTTACTAGCGTTTAAGAGCAGTTTGAGGCCAGGGAAGCAATGTTGTATGGCATTGAAGCTCGTTTGGAGGTTAGATAGCACAGTGTCCAAGGAAGGGCCAGAAGTATACAGAATGGTGTCGTCTGCGTAGAGGTGGATTAGGGAATCGCCCGCAGCAAGAGCAACATCATTGATATGTATACAGAGAAAAGAGTCGGCCCGAGAATTGAACCCTGTGGCACCCCCATAGAGACTGCCAGAGGACCGGACAACATGCCCTCCGATTTGACACACTGAACCAGGCAAGGCAGTCATTAGAAAAACCGAGGCTACTGAGTCTGTCGACAAGAATATGATGATTGACAGAGTCGAAAGCCTTGGTCAGGTCGATGAAGATGGCTGCACAGTACTGTCTTTAATCAATGGCGGTTATGATATCATTTAGTACCTTGAGCGTGGATGAGCTGCACCCGTGACCGGCTCGGAAACCAGATTGCACAGAGGTGGGATTCGAGATGGTCAGTGATCTGTTTGTTGACTTGGCTTGCGAAGACCTTAGATAGGCAGGGCAGGATGGATATAGGTCTGTAACAGTTTGGGTCCAGGGTGTCTCCCCCTTTGAAGAGGGGGATGACTGCGGCAGCTTTCCAATCCTTGGGGATCTCAGATGATATGAAAGAGAGGTTGAACAGGCTGGTACAAGGGGTTGCGGCAGCGGATAGTTTCAGAAATAGAGGGTCCAGATTGTCAAGCCCAGCTAATTTGTACGGGTCCAGGTTTTGCAGCTCTTTCAGAACATCTGCTATCTGGATTTGGGTAAAGGAGAAGCTGGGGAGGCTTGGGCGAGCAGCTGCGGGGGGGCTGTTGGCCGAGGTTGGAGTTGCCAGGGGGAAGGCATGGCCAGCCTTTGAGAAATGCTTGTTAAAGTTTTCGATAACCATGAATTTATCGGTGGTGACCGTGTTACCTAGGCTCAGTCCAGTGGGCAGCTGGGAGGAGGTGCTCTTGTTCTCTATGGACTTTACAGTGTCCCAGAACGTACAGTGTCCCAGAAAGTACAGGATGCAAATTTCTGCTTGAAGAAGCTGGCCTTTGCTTACCTGACTGACTGCGTGTATTGGTTCCTGACTTCCCTGAACAGTTGCATATCACGGGGACTATTCGATGCTATTGCAGTCCGCCACAGGATGTTTTTGTGCTGGTCGAGGGCAGTCAGGTCTGGAGTGAACCAAGGGCTATATCTGTTCTTAGTTCTGCATTTTTTGAACGGAGCATGCTTATCTAAGATGGTGAGGAAGTTACTTTTAAAGAATGACCAGGCATCCTCAACTGACGGATGAGGTCAATATCCTTCCAGGATACCCGGGCCAGGTCGATTAGAAAGGCCTGCTCGCAGAAGTGTTTTAGGGAGCTTTTGGCTGTGATGAGGGGTGGTTGTTTGACTGCGGATCCATAGCGGATACAGGCAATGAGGCAGTGATCGCTGAGATCCTGGTTGAAGACAGCGGAGGTGTATTTGGAAGGCCAGTTGGTCAGGATGACGTCTGTTGGGGGGGCCCTTGTTTACAGATTTATGGTTGTACCTGGTGGGTTCCTTGATGATTTGTGTGAGATTGAGGGCATCTAGCTTAGATTGTAAGACTGCCAGAGTGTTAACCTCTTGAACCTCTGGGGGCAGTATTTCATTTTTGGATGAAAAACGTTCCCGTTTTAAACAAGATATTTTGTCACGAAAAGATTCTCGACTATGCATATAATTGACAGCTTTGGAAAGAAAACACTCTGACGTTTCCAAAACTGCAAATATATTGTCTGTGAGTGCCACAGAACTAATGCTACAGGCGAAACCAAGATGAAATTTCATACAGGAAGTGAGCCAGATTTTTGAGGCGCTTTGTTCCAATGTCTCCTTATATGGCTGTGAATGCGCAAGGAGAGAGCCTACACTTTCTGTCGTTTCCCCCAAGGTGTTTGCAGCATTGTGACGTATTTGTAGGCATATCATTGGAAAATTGACCATAAGAGACTTATGACAATACAGAGGCGGATGCAAGATGCAAGCAACGATGGTTTAATGAATACAATTTATAGCAGCAACAGGACAGACAGACTGTACTCAGACGGAATCCGACCCAGGGACTAGAGCGCATCTTCCGATGATAGCGTGCTGAGAAATCCAGGGGAGTGTGTCCGGATGGGAAGGAAGGAGCACAGCAGATAATCCACACAAGGGCGGCGAGAGATGAGTACTGACACACGACACAACCTCAGGGAAGTCACGACACAACCTCAGGGAAGTAACAACGATCTGACAACAAGAAACACTGGTTACAGAACATATAAAGGGAAGATAAGTGGTTCCAGCTAGCGCAGACAATCAGGCCGAGATTGGGAACCACGCCCACACAAACACGGGAGAGAGAGAGAGAGAGAGAGTGAGAGAGAGAGAGAGAGAGAGAGAGAGAGAGAGAGAGAGAGAGAGAGAGAGAGAGAGAGAGAGAGAGAGAGAGAGAGGGAGGCAGTGGATTCATGAACCGTGACAAGACTACATTTACCAGGTGTCCGCTCTGTGTCCTCCGTCAAAACTATTGGGTAATCTCCAGGTGCGTGCATGTTTCCATTTTGAACAGAGGAGAAACCAAACTGCCACGAGTGACTTATCATCGAATAGATATGTGACAAACACCTTGAGGATTGATTCTAAACAACGTTTGCCATGTTTCTGTCGATATTATGGAGTTAATTTGGAAAAAAGTTTGCGTTGTAATGCTTGGATTTTCGGGGGGTTTTCTCAGCCAAACGTGATGAACAAAACGGAGCGATTTCTCCTACACAAGTAATCTTTTTGGAAAAACTGAACATTTGCTATCTAACTGAGAGTCTCCTCATTGAAAACATCCTAAGTTCTTCAAAGGTAAATGATTTTATTTGAATGCTTTTCTTGTTTTTGTGAAAATGTTGCCTGCTGAATGCTAGGCTTAATGCTATGCTAGCTATCAATACTCTTACACAAATGCTTGTGTAGCTATGGTTGAAAAGCATTTTTTGAAAATCTGAGATGACAGTGTTGTTAACCTGTTAAGTCGACCCTCTACTTTTTCGAACATTCTGTTAAAAATCGTGCAACATTTCAGCGCCCTGCTACTCAGGCCAGGAATATAGTATATGCATATGATTAGTATGTGTGGATAGAAAACTCTCAGACATTTATAAAACTGGTTAAATCACGGCTGTGACTATAACAGAACGTGCGTTTCATCGAAAAGTGCAGGAATATCTGATCACTGAAAAAGGAAATAAATATCCATCCGCGACTTCAAGGAATTATTCAAAGTGAATCGAATTAAATGAGGCCGAGGTTGCAGTGTCTACAGCTTCCACACGTTGTCTAGAGTCTTGTCATTTGATTCGCAATTGATTCTTGGTCTAACCGAATCAAGGGAATCGATTCCCTCCGGTCTCCGGCCGGATGTTTTGGTCGAGCTCTCTCCAATAATTTTTTTCGAAACAGACACCTATAGAATTGACATTGCCTCCTGATGAATTTTATCGCTTATTAACGTGTACTAATACCTAAAGTTGCATTACAAAAGTATTTCGAAGTGTTTTGTGAAAGTTTATCGTCGACTTTTTGAATTAAAAAAAATGACGTTACGTTATGAAACGCTATTTTTTTCCACAGTCTTCATAGATCGATATCTAGGCTATATATTAATCGAAAAAAAGACCCAATAGTGATTATGGGACATCTAGGAGTGCCAACAAAGAAGATGGTCAAAGGTAATGAATGTTTTATATTTTATTTGTGTGGTTTGTGTAGCGACGACTATGCTAATTATTTTGTTTACGTCCCCTGCGGGTCTTTTGGGGTGTTACATGCTATCAGATAAAGAAACCTGCTCAATGGAGTAAGTGTGTGTGTGTGTGTGTGTGTGTGTGTGTGTGTGTGTGTGTGTGTGTGTGTGTGTGTGTGTGTGTGTGTGTGTGTGTGTGTGTGTGTGTGTGTGTGTGTGTGTGTGTGTGTGTGTGTGTGTGTGTGTGCGTGTGCGTGTGCGTGTGTGTGTGTGCATGTGTGTGTGTGTCTAATATCATTATTGATCTCCGAGAGAGAGAGGTCCTCGTGGTTAGCCCTGGTGGCCAAGTTTGACTCACATGAAAAGACGTGTGGCACTGATCTAGACATGTGCAACTGTTAAGAGAGAACTAGAAGCAGCTGATTGGCCGTCAGTCATATGCCTGTAATGATGGTGACCTTTGCCACAGTTGTTGTTGTTGCTGTTGTCCACTGGCTTTGAGTCCAAGTTAATCGACCTGGGTCTGCATGTGTCACGTCAACCTTTTGGATAGGCAGACAAACGACACATTGAGTTTTTTCTTCCTATTTTGGAGCGTAGCTGACCAAATTCTTAGTTGCGCGTTCGGGGGTTTGAGCTACATAACCATGCCAATATCCCCCAAAACTGGCAGTGTTTTAGATTGACCTAGATATCCTAATAGAATCCGATTCCATGGCATGGTTGTGTCCAATGGGGAAATAGACTGACAAATGAATAAAATATTCTTTATGTTGGAGCACATGAGAGAATGAAATATATGCTGTGAAGGCGGACCAGCACTCTAGAAAATATATTTGGGATGGTTTTTTTTGGCAGTGAAAATCATCTCGTTTCGAACTCGCACGGGCAAGGCTTTTAGCATATCCATAGCTGCAACAGACAAGGGCTTTATATCATCCTGGAGATGAGTTCACCGGGGTAAATAGATGTGTGGCTCAGTTGGTAGGCGACTGAAAACCTCAGTGTCATGGGTACGATTTCCTCTGGGGCCACCAATAAGAACATGTATGCACTTATTTTAACTCGTTTTGGATAAAAAAGCATTTTCTAAATGACATGTATAATACTGTTTTTTTTTTTGCCTATTTGCCCACTGTCTCCTATACAAAGCGAAAGGATACAGTGTTTTGAGTGTTGACTGTTGTTCGTTTTGAGCAGTTCTCCCACTTAATTGGCCCATTAGTTAACGAGCTATTTATCCCACCACTGGAGTTCTCAATGTAACTGTGCAATAAATTCTGTGAAGACACAATTCCTTCATTTGGCTTTCTGTTGAAATCAGTCTTGATTGTGGAGTAATTTGCTTATTTCTCTCAGAGATGTTTGCTGCCACACAAGCAAAGACTGGATGAAAACATGGCCTCTACATCCATTACAGGTTTGGAGGTGGTGGGGACATGTTTTATTTGTTGTTTTCCATGTACAATGTAAAACACCAAATAATGCATGCAGAGCAGAATTAGGATGATTCCCGCTAATTACCAACATCCAGAAAATAGCAATTAAACTCTACAACCACCTAAAAGGAAGTGATTCTCAAACCTTCCATAGCAAAGCCCTCATCTACAGATAGATGAACCTGGAGAAGAGTTCCCTCAGCTAGCTGGTACTGAGACTCTGTTCAGAAACACAAACAGAACCCACAGAGCCTCGGGAAGGCAACACAATTAGACAAAACCAAATCATGACAAAACAAAAACTACGTGACACATTGGAAAGAATCAACAAAAAAATAGAGAACTGGAATGTCATTTGGCTCTAGACAGAGAGTACACAGTGGCAGAATACCTGACCACTGTGACTGACCCAAAATGAAGAATAGCTTTGACAGAAGCTAGGAATAGCTATGTACAGACTCAGTGACCATGGCCTTGCTATTGAGACAGGCCGCCGTGGGCAGACCTGGCTCTCAAAAGAAGCAAGGCTACGTGCAGACTTCCCACAAAAGGAGGTGGAAACTCAGCTGCGCTTCCTTACCTCCTGCCAAATGTATGACCATATTAGAGACACATATTTCCCTCCGATTATACAGACCCACAAAGAATTTGAAAAGAAATCCAATCTTTACCACAAGAAAAGGGCAGCCAGTGAAGCATAAACAACATTGGAAATACAACCAATATTTATCTGTTTATTTATTTTTCCTTTCACACTTCAACTATTTTCACATTGTTACAACACTGTACATAGCCAATAATATAACATCTGAAACATCTATATTCCCCCCTTTTGTTTATTGTCTATTTGACTTGCTTTTGCAATGTAAACATGTTTCCCATGCCAATAAAGCCCTTCGAATTAAATTGAATTAAATTGAATTGATTAGAGAGAGAGAGAGAGAAACACGCATGTGAATTAACACTGATAAAGCCAGAGATCGTAGGTCAATGGTAGATGAGATGAAGGGTCCAGCACTCGGCGGGGACGCTTGACAGCTCGCGGCAGGAAGGTGAGTGGAAATTGGGGGAGTTGTTGTTGAGCAGGTGGCAGATTATTAACCCCTGACGCCACCACCTCCATCCCCTACTGGTAAACCATACAGTTACACTCCTCCCTCGCTCCACGCCGCCACGCTAGCGTTCTTCATTGCCGTCTTCTGTCATCTTCCGGGAGAGTAATTGACTTGCAACACAGGGGTGGTCGTGGGTATAAAACAACAACAAACACTGGGATGCACTCGCCGTCACCTTTGGTGTCACAGGCTTGACATGCAGCGTAGCTGTATGCTCCCCGACGTTACGGCCGTGACAGCGGAGTCATACACCATATTTAACAGGACACCGAGTGTAGTTCATTCTGCCGCGGGCTACGGTACCGTAGCGCTGTCATGAGTGAAGCTTCAAAAGACTCTGTTTCTGCTGGTGGATATGTTTTAGCTGCTGTGTTTTTGTACTGTATCGCGAGAGTTGTATTATTGTCATAAGATAAAACTTAAGGTTACTTGTGTAACCCCGGTTTCTCTGACGTCGTTCTCCGTAGTGATGTACGGCAATTAGGCGTGTTCATTGATGCTTCCTCTGGTTTCTGAGGTCAGGGTTAATGGCTGTGACCTTTCCTTGTGCTGTGCATGGAATATGCGAGATACTAAAAAAAAATATATAGATATACGGAAACAGTGTTTGACTCATGAGATGGAGCATAGAGGTCGAGCTCAAGTGAGTTCCACCTTGTTATGCAAAGCACTTTGACCTTTGGAAAAGTTCCATATAAATCAAAACAATTACTAAAATATAAATCCAGTCAATTATTTTAGAGGAACATTATAGCAGACTCATATTTGTATTTATTTTTTATTTCACCTTTATTTAACCAGGTAAAAGCTAGTTGAGAACAAGTGTTACACATGGAAGAAACAAGCGTACAGTCAATAACACAATAGAAAAAAAGAAAGTCTGTACACAGTGTGTGCAAATGGCATGAGGAGGTAAGGCAATAAATAGGCCATAGTGGCGAAGTAATTACAATTTAGCAGATTAACACCGGAGTGATAGATGAGCAGATGGTGATGTGTAAGTAGAAATACTAGTGTGCAAAAGAGCAGAAAAGTAAATAAAAACAATATGGGGATGAGGTAGGTAGATTAAATAGCCCACCCAGATGGTCAATGTACAGCTGCAGCGATCAGTTAGCTGATGTTTAAAGTTAGTGAGGGAAATATAAGTCTCTAGCTTCAGCGATTTTTGCAATTCGTTTTGCAATTCGTTTTTGCATATGTGTACAACACTAAGGCCTGCATCCCAAATGGCACCCTATTCCCTACACAAGGCACTACTTTGGACCAGAGTCCTATAGCCCTGATCAAAAATAGTGCACTATAATAGGGAATGGGGTGCCCCATTTGGGACACAACATAGTGTACCAGTATGTGAGTTATTGGGTTATTGCGGTACAGGGAGTAGCACTCGTCTTCTGCACCACAGGATCTTCAGACCCCGCCTATTGTGACCACTGTTCTCTCTCCATCTACATTAGGATGCAAAGAACAGCACATTGAGGATAAATTGTATATTAACCTCATACCTCACATGCAGGGATGAGATGAAGACGCATTGCCCTGTATGACAACACTTGTGGATCCTATCTGATGTTTGCGGTAATGGCCCACATGAGCAGTGGTGCATGGCAATGAGTAGGATATGCTTGTAGGACAGGGAAAGGGGAAAAAAATATGGATCAAATTGTTTATATGGAGTGAAACTTTCGAGAGAAAAAAAAGCTTTTTGAAAAAGACAATTACCACTCGAATCTCAAAGCAATCAAGAGACCCTTTTATCATTTTCCAAAGATTAAATTTCTCCGCATGACAGAAAAATAAATAAACACATTATGCATGCAATCATATCAAAAAGCTTTTTGGAAATATTGAATGCATGTGTGTGCATGGTTCTGTGATCTTTTTTTCCAAACGAGAGGAGGCCTCTTCGCCGTTGTGAATGAACCACACGATCCACATAAGGTGGAGCATTGCACACAAAAGAATCCATTCAACAAACAGAGTCAATAAAGAGACAATTAAGACTTCATTACTAAACTGGTAATGTGGGCAGGTTGATACAAAACACCATTGTAATATGACGCAAACCACCAATTCAGTATAGTGTGTGTTGTATTTCAGGTGGTTGATTCAAACCATGATTTCAGTAATCCATAATCAATTCATTTCCGGCAGTTGATTCAAACCACCATTTTAAGTATATACTGTATGTATTTATTAAAGGCAGCCGATTCAGAACACCATTTCAGTATAGTGTATGTGAATTCATTTCAGACCACCATTTCAGTATAGTGTATGTGAATTCATTTCAGACCACCATTTCAGTATAGTGTATGTGAATTCATTTCAGACCACCATTCAGTATAATGTATGTGAATTCATTTCAGACCACCATTTCAGTATTGTGAATGTGAATTCATTTCAGACCACCATTCAGTATAGTGTATGTGAATTCATTTCAGACCACCATTTCAGTATAGTGTATGTGAATTCATTTCAGACCACCATTTCAGTATAGTGTATGTGAATTCATTTCAGACCACCATTTCAGTATAGTGTACGTGAATTCATTTCAGACCACCATTTCAGTATAGTGTACGTGAATTCATTTCAGACCACCATTTCAGTATAGTGTATGTGAATTCATTTCAGACCACCATTTCAGTATAGTGTATGTGAATTCATTTCAGACCACCATTTCAGTATAGTGTATGTGAATTCATTTCAGACCACCATTTCAGTATAGTGTATGTGAATTCATTTCAGACCACCATTTCAGTATAGTGTATGTGAATTCATTTCAGACCACCATTTCAGTATAGTGTATGTGAATTCATTTCAGACCACCATTTCAGTATAGTGTATGTGAATTCATTTCAGACCACCATTTCAGTATAGTGTACGTGAATTCATTTCAGACCACCATTTCAGTATAGTGTATGTGAATTCATTTCAGACCACCATTTCAGTATAGTGTACGTGAATTCATTTCAGACCACCATTTCAGTATAGTGTACGTGAATTCATTTCAGACCACCATTTCAGTATAGTGTATGTGAATTCATTTCAGACCACCATTTCAGTATAGTGTATGTGAATTCATTTCAGACCACCATTTCAGTACTGGATTATGTATTTACTTCATCCTTTATTCATCTGTGTTGTCAGGTTTAGGCCTGGACAATTCAGCAGACCATGATATTTCCTTAACTAAATGTCAGAGAGCCATTCAGGCATGAAATGTCCGACTAATTCAGGCCATGAGGAAGGTGAGTGGTAGAAGAAGAAAAACAGGACCCAGCCATACATTGTTTTCAGTGTGGTGCAATTCATCAAACGGAAAAGGTGGCGAACAAATTGTGAGGGAAAAACAAATGGACGGCGCTCAGAGAGAGAGAGAGCTCCAATTGATTTTGCAACAAAAGTGTATTTAAAATCTTTCTCCACCTGAATGAGAAATCGTAGGGCGCTCATTCCCGAGAACAAAATCCATACTATACATCATGTTGCTATGGGGGTGTGAGAAAATGATTGTCTAGCTGCCACAATGCTGGGGAAAACACGATTCTTTAAATATATAATGACATCTATTTGGACACACATAACTTGTCATTGCACTGGAAAAGTGTAAAATTGTCATATGTTACTTTTTCAATCTGTATTTAGGTAAATAGTAAGTCTGTCTAATTCACGAAGATCTCTCACATTAATGCTTTATTAAAAGATTTTTCAGACAAAGGTTCATCTGTCTTTCAAAGACGGCGGGAACAAATGGGAATTAACGTTCATTGTCTGTCTTCTTTAATTTAAAAAACAAATCACTTTTAATCGAACACACTTATTAAGAAGTTTCACTTCTGGAGACGGTTGCATAGCAGTGCAGTGGTGCCTAAGTAGGTCTGAATATGCATGCACAAATTAAAGCCAACATTCATTTGAACTCAACCTGTGTTCAGATTTTCATAAAACTACTTGGAAATGTTTAGCAAATAAAAGTAATATGTAGGAACAATTAGGCATTTTATCTACAACAGCACTCAGAATCCACTCTTGGTGATGAGCTACTGACACAGAGTTAATCATTTGAAATAGTTTCGTTGAAATCTGTCAAATCTAGCCATGATTACCACCTTTTTTTTCTTATCACCTGCATCACTAATATCACCTGTGGTTCTATTGACCAGAAGCGTGATGTGATGTCACAGTCAAGAAAGGCGTTGACAAAAAGATGGAAAGAAACGAGGAACTAGGGGTAGAAAAGATGTGTTACGATGGCAACTGTTGACGAATGACAGTTTTATAGCATCAAGTAAATAAACACAAATTCTTAACGTTAAGCGTTTTACCATTCATGATAGTAAATGTAATGTAGTTATGATAGGATTCAATCTAAGAAGTAAAACGAATACTGAAAGTGAAATACATGAGATTTAAAAGACGGGAAGACAGTGGGACTCAACGGATGGCAGGAGAATGTGTGTGCGCATGTGCGTGCGTGCGTGCGTGCGTGTGTGTGCAGCAGTAATCACGCTGATCTTGTGTGGGCAGAGTGATATTTATTTGTCTTCTATTCCTCAATGATGAATAGTTTTCTGATCTGAAATCAAAGTTTATTTGTCACATGCGCCAAATACAAGTGTAGACCTTACCGTGAAATGCTTACTTACAAGCCCTTAACCAAATAAACACAGCAACATAACAATAACGAGGCTATTTACAGGGGTTACCGGTAACGAGTCAGTGTACGGGAGTACAGGTTGGTTGAGGTAATTTGTACATGTAGGTAGGGGTGAAGTGACTATACATAGATAATAAACAGTGAGTAGCAGCAGTGTAAAAACAAATGGGAGGGTCAATGTAATAATCCGGTGGCCATTTGATTAATTGTTCAGCGGTCTCTTGGCTTGGGGGTAAAGTCTTTTGGTCCTAGACTTGGTGCTCCGGTAGCGCTTGACCTGCGGTAGCAGAGAAAACAGTCTATGACTTGGGTGACTGGAGTCTCTGACACTATTATGGGCTTTCCTCTCACACCGCCTATTCTATAGTACCTGGATGGCAGGACACCAGCTCTGATGCTCGTTGGATGTGGCAGGGCTTGCAAACTATTTCAGACTAGAAAGAGAAGCACAGCCGTGAGTTTCCCAGTGACACGAGCCTACCAGATGAGCAAAATTACTTCTTATGCGCGCTTCGAGGCAAGCAACACTGAAACATACATGAGAGCATCAGCTGTTCCGGATGACGGTGTGATCACACTCACCGCAGCCAATGCGAGTAAGAGCTTTAAACAGTTCAACATTCACAAGGCTGATGGGCCAGACGGATTACCAGGACGTGTGCTCCGAGCATGCTCTGACCAACTGGCAAGTGTCTTCACTGACATTGTCAACCTGAGTCTGTCAAACCAACATGTTTCAAGCAGACCACCATAGTCCCTGTGCCCAAGAACACTAAGGTAATCTGCCTAAATGACTACCGACCCTTAGCACTCACGTCTGTAGCCATGAAATGCTTTGAAAGGCTAGTCATGGCTCATATTGACACCATAAAACCTAGACCCACTCCAATTTGCATACCGCCCAACAGATCCACAGATGATGCTATCTCAAGTGTACTCCACACTGACCTTTCCCATCTGGACAAAAGGAACACCTATGTGAGAATGGTATTTATTGACTACAGCTCAGTGTTCAACACCATAGTGCCCTCAAAGCTCATCACTAAGCTAAGGACCCTGGGACTAAACACCTCCCTCTGCAACTGGATCCTGGACTTCCTGACGGGCCACCTCCAGGTTGTAAGGGTAGGTAACAACACATCTGCCACGCTGATCCTCAACACGGGGACCCCTCAAGGGTGTGTGCTCTGTCCTGTACTCCCTGTTCAATCATGGCTGCATGGCCAGGCACGACTCCAACACCATTAAGTTTATCGATGACACTACAGTGGTAGGCCTGATCATTGACAACGATGAGACAGCCTATAGGGAGGAGATCAGAGACCTGGCCATGTGGTGCCAGGATAACAACCTCTCCCTCAACGTGATCAAGACAAATGAGATGATTGTGGACTACAGGAAAAGGAGGACCGAGCACACCCCCATCCTCATCGACGGGGCTGTAGTGGAGCAGGTTGAGAGCTTCAACTTCCTTGGTGTCATCACCAACAAACTATCATAGTCCAAAGACACCAATTACAGCTGCACCATCGGGAGCATCCTGGTTGCATCACTGCCTGATATGGAAACTGCTCGGCCTCCAACCGCAAGTCACTACAGAGGTAGTGAACAGTTAATCAAATGGCTACCCAGACTATTTGCATTGACCCCCTCCCCCCCCGCCCCGCTCATTTACGCTGCTGCTACTCTGTTTGTTATGTATGCATAAAAAAATAGATGTATTACTTAAGTTATTTTTCTTAACTGCATTGCTGGTTAAGGGCTTGTAAGTAAGCATTTCACTGTTGTATTCGGACATACAATTTGATTTTGTTTTGTTAGCAGCCAATGGCTAGAAATTTCATACTGGGGATGATTTACTTCATGTTTTTTTGTCATTACTGTATCATTTAATGTAACAAATCAAACATTAAACCTCAAACAATTCATGGTAATTCATGCTAACCTCGTAAACAATTCATTTAGGCTGTGTCCTGGGTCTGTAGTGATGCCTCTAGCACTGAACTGCAGTGCCTTAGACCACTGCGCCACTCGGGAGCCCTGTATAGCACTTTGTGACATCTCCTGACAGGTGTTGCATATCAAGAAGCTGGTTAAAGTGCATGATCATAACACAGGTGCACCTTAGCTGGGGATAATAAAAGTCCACTCTAAAATGTGCAGTTTTTGTCACACAACACAATGCTACAGATGTCTCACGTTCTGAGTGGAGCATGCAATTGGCATGGTGACTGCAGAGTTGTCTACCAGAGCTGTTGCCAGAAAATTGAACGTTAATTTATCTACCATAATCCGCCTCCAATGTTGTTTTAGAGAATTTAGAAGTACGTCCAACTGGCCTCACAACCGCAGGCCGTGTGTATGGCGTCGTGTGGGCGAGCGGTTTGCCGATGTCAACGTTGTGAACAGAGTGCCTCCCTGGTGGCGGTGAGGTTATGGTATGGGCAGGCATAACTATTTCAGCGATGGACAATGAACACAATTGCATTTTATCGATGGCAATTAGAATGCACAGAGATTCCGTGATGAGATCCTGAGGCCCATTGTGAGGCCTATTTTGTATATATATATTTTAAAGGTGTCTGTGACCAACATATGCGTATCTGTATTCCCAGTCATGTGAAATCCATAGATTTAGGGCCTAATGAATTCCTTTCAATTGACTGATTTCCTCATATGAACTGTAATGGTAAAAATAATTGAAATTGTTGCATGTTGCGTTTTATATTTTTGTTCAGTGTAGTATTTGAACCCTGGTCTAATACTATTATTCGTCACTGAGTATTCTGTAGACTTCATCCAGAATGAATAGCAAGTAACGACGGATGGCTTAGCTAACAGACGGTGTGTAAGAATGATCCGAGTTTGATTAACTCTGCAAATATTCCATTAGGGACAGGGCAGTTCGTAATGGTGTGTACCTTCGTAATCATCGTCAAAATATTCAATATTGAAGCATTCTCTTTGGTTATAGCCTTGAATATCAGACAAGTGCACGCACGCACACACACACACACTCACGACTGCCAGAGGGATGGATGAAGTTAGTATGTTTACATTAATTCTGTCACTATTAAATTGAAAATTAACTTTGTTCAAAGGATGTGAGTAAATCGGGACGCGATTCTGTGCCAACCCTGATATACGACGGTGAGAGGATTGAACCGTTGAGTTCTTCTGTCGCCCCAAGGCTTTTACTGGGCACTTTAAAGTTCACACTGTGCATGTCTAGGCAAAATCAACATTTCCATCCCAATGACCTTGCAAGCAGACTTCTGTGGATTACAGAGACTGGTGTCTGATGGAACAAGGGACACTCATCATACCCACATGAAAAACAGTAATACTATTACTATTATACTATAATATTGGAACTGTGGCCGTGTCCCAAAAGACATCCTATTCCCTACATAGTGCATTACTTTTGACCTGGGCCCACAGTAAAAATAAGTGTTCTACACTTAGGGTGCCATTTGGGACATCTATAATCCTCCTAATTAGTGGATAGGCTGACATTGAACATGAGAATCAAATCTCCGTCACACTTTGCATTACAGTGCCCGTGTTACTGGTATATGAATATCTACAATTTAATAAGAGCACTGTAATTCAAAGTCTTACCCAAATATCAAACTGTTAAGCCAAAAATGTCTCAACAAAGGTCAAAAGTACAAAATGAAAACTGGAAAGTTTGCAAAAATGAGAGTCAACCTATAAGATTTGCTTGAATACAAAAACACAAACGCACACATACACACACATAAACACCGCTGAGCCAAATTCACAAATCTTTCACTTGCCAACACTACAGAATGTCTGTGTATAGTTTGAAAGCTAAATCATTTACGATTACATTAAACAATTGAAAATTGTAATAAGAAAAAAGTTCCCTCCATCCTTGAAACAAAAATGGTAAGAAAATAAACTGCCACCCATAATATAAGGCACATCTCTTTCTCTGCAATTTCACGTTCAAGGTTTTTTTTTATCTTTAATTCTACTCATGGCACATTAAAGGGACTCAGATAACTGAAAGCACTGCTCTTTGTTATTGCATGTAGTGGATGTGTTGTAGTGGAGGCTTGGGTGCCATTCAGCTCTTTAAAACAAAGGTCAACAATGCTAGATGTGTCTGAGCTATCATATCGGGCCTCCATTTCCTTTCCAGTCTGTATTTTGGTTCAATTTGATTAAGTACAAAGAGGTGGATTTAACTAAGCTATGGATTTGTTACTCTCCTTTAGGAAGTCTAGACCTAACAAACTGTCCTACTTCTGATACAAATGCCACCCCATACAGAGCGACACGCACAGCCGGCTGAATTAGTTTTGCCATATTTGCTGACCTTATTGGGGGAAGACAAGAAACCCTTATTGAAGACAAGCAGTTCCTACTTGTGGCAGAGACCGAGAGCGGTAGAGAGAAACAGAGGAGGGAGATCCAGAGAGAGAGAGAGAGAGAGGTACAGAGAGAAAGAGAGGGAGGGAGACAAAGATTGAGGCCACAGCAGCTGCTGTGAGACTGCTTATTAGGACTGACCCTCTAAATCTAATACGGAGGAGTCCGCGTAGCTCGTTACATTGGCGTTTTTAATAAACCTGTCAATTCCCGGAATTGTATGGGTGACCCTTTATTTCATGCCTGTTCAAATGACATCCCGGGAGACTTGCTTATTTCTTTCTGCTTGCGGTATCAAACGGGTTAGGCACTTAATCAGTCGCCTGTATCATAACCCACCATCTACCCTTAATTATTGAACGGTGTAAACAATTTACAGTGTTCAAGTGTTCAATCTGGGAGTTACTCGGTAACCAGAAGTCCCAAATGCACTGGGGAGACACAAAAACAATTCTTGATGTATTTAATTAAGTCTTTTTACTGTTATCTAACATTTCGAAAAAATGAAATGGCCAAACAATATTGGAAAATCGTGTGACACAAATCAAGGAGGAGGCTATTGATTGTACATTTTAAAGTGTTGCTGAAATATGTACAAGACATTAACACCTTCCTACGATCGAGTTCCACAGGGATGCTGGCCCATGTTGACTCCAATGCTCAGCCCACAGTTGTTTCAAGTTGCCTGAATGTCCTTTTGGGTGGGGATCCTGCCTTGTCTTGGTTTCTACTGCTGATTGCCTCTTGAACTCGTCTCCTCCCCTTCATCTACACTGAGTTGAAGTGGATTTAACAAGTGACATCAACAAGGGATCAGAGCTTTCACCTGGATTCACCTGGTCAGTCTATGTTATGGAAAGAGCAGGTGTTCATAATGTGTTGTACACCCAGTGTACGTCTAATAGTAGCGTCTAGGTTTGAAACTGTGATGGTGAGGCCTTTGGTGAGCAAGAACTCGGATCTAAAGAGAAAGAGACACATTTGACCTTGTCTCACCTCTGATGCTTCGTGTTTACAGACTCTGGAATGATGCAGGTTGGCGTTTATTGTCGTGAGTTTTGTCCTGGAGGTAGACCTGAACCATTTCCCCTTAGATAGGACAGCTGCAAAGCCAACATATTATATTGTAGAAATTCATGCATTTTTTGGGGGGCTTTTTGGTCTTAAGGTTAGATAGGCATGAGGGTTAGCAGTGTGGTTAAGGTTAGCATTAGGTTTCAAATCAGATTGTATTACTTTGTGGCCGGGCCAGCTTGTACTCTGCAGAGCTGCCTCCAGAACAACATTCATGACGAAAAACGTTAATCTGTTGAAAGGATTGGAACTGAGAACCTTACTGACAACAACAGTGAGAGTACGGGAGTCATTTTACAGAATGGGACATTCATACTGGACAATTCACTCCTCAAATAGCTCATTTTTAAAATCATGTTTTCAATTAACCATGGCTTTTAAAGACCTTGCCAGCTCTATTCAGAACTCACAATTGTCTGATCAAGAGTAATGGGTGAATTTGAAGGCAGTTGCTAATCTTAGCCAAAATATCTTAGCCAAGGGAAAACAATTGAGCTCTTTGTTCACAGGTCTTGAAATGGGAGCTCGTGATTTAGTTCCAAGAACACCATCTACGATGGGCAGCTTAAATTCTACAAAAGAAATCTGGTTGAAATACATGCTCTCTGAGACTGCTGTCAATGTTGTAAATCTAAATAAGTGGTCCAAAGAAATCAAACACCCAATGTGAGGAGGTATGCTTGTCATAAAATTGCAAATGAATGCTATAATTCAAGAACAATCGGGGTACGGGAAACGAGGCATATTGCAAATGAATGCTATAATTCAAGAACAATCGGGGTACGGGAAACGAGGCATATTGCAAATGAATGCTATAATTCAAGAACAATCGGGGTACGGGAAACGAGGCATATTGCAAATGAATGCTATAATTCAGGAACAATCGGGGTACGGGAAACGAGGCATATTGCAAATGAATGCTATAATTCAAGAACAATCGGGTACGGGAAACGAGGCATATTGCAAATGAATGCTATAATTCAGGAACAATTGCAAATGAATGCTATAATTCAGGAACAATTGGGGTACGGGAAATAAGACATATTGCAAATGAATGCTATAATTCAGGAACAATCGGGGTACGGGAAACGAGGCATATTGCAAATGAATGCTATAATTCAAGAACAATCAAATGAATGCTATAATTCAAGAACAATGAGGCATATTGCAAATGAATGCTATAATTCAGAACCAATCGGGGTACGGGAAACGAGGCATATTGCAAATGAATGCTATAATTCAGGAACAATCGGGGTACGGGAAACATATTGCAAATGAATGCTATAATTCAGGAACAAGGCATATTGCAAATGAATGCTATAATTCAGGAACAATCGGGGTACGGGAAACGAGGCATATTGCAAATGAATGCTATAATTCAGGAACAATCGGGAAACGAGGCATATTGCAAATGAATGGAACAAAACGGGAGGCATATTGCAAATGAATGCTATAATTCAAGAACAATCGGGGTACGGGAAAACGAGGCATATTGCAAATGAATGCTATAATTCAGGAACAATCGGGGTACGGGAAAACGAGGCATATTGCAAATGAATGCAATAATTCAGGAACAATTGGGGCATATTGCAAATGAATGCTATAATTCAGGAAACAAGGCATATTGCAAATGAATGCTATAATTCAGGAACAATCGGGTACGGGAAAAACAAGGCATATTGCAAATTAATGCTATAATTCAAGAACAATGGGGGTACGGGAAACGAGGCATATTGCAAATGAATGCTATGATTCAGGAACAATCGGGGTACGGTAAACGAGGCATATTGCAAATGAATGCTATAATTCAGGAACAATCGGGGTACGGGAAACGAGGCATATTGCAAATGAATGCTATAATTCAAGAACAATCGGGGTACGGGAATTGAGGCATATTGCAAATGAATGCTATAATTCAGAACCAATCGGGGTACGGGAAACGAGGCATATTGAAAATGAATGCTACAATTCAAGAACAATCGGGGTACGGGAAAACGAGTCATATTGCAAATGAATGCTATAATTCAGGAACAATTGGGGTACAGGAAACGAGGCATATTGCAAATGAATGCTATAACTCAGGAACAATCGGGGTATGGGAAACGAGGCATATTGCAAATGAATGCTATAATTCAAGAACAATCGGGGTACGGGACACGAGGCATATTGCAAATGAATGATATAATTCAGGAACAATCGGGGTACGGGAAACGAGGCATATTGCAAATGAATGCTATAATTCAGGAACAATCGGGGTACGGGAAACGAGGCATATTGCAAATGAATGCTATAATTCAGGAACAATTGGGGTACGGGAAACAAGGCATATTGCAAATGAATGCTATAATTCAGGAACAATCGGGGTACGGGAAAAACGAGGCATATTGCAAATTAATGCTATAATTCAAGAACAATGGGGGTACGGGACACGAGGCATATTGCAAATGAATGCTATGATTCAGGAACAATCGGGGTACGGGAAACGAGGCATATTGCAAATGAATGCTATAATTCAGGAACAATCGGGGTACGGGAAACGAGGCATATTGCAAATGAATGCTATAATTCAAGAACAATCGGGGTACGGGAATTGAGGCATATTGCAAATGAATGCTATAATTCAGAACCAATCGGGGTACGGGAAACGAGGCATATTGCAAATTAATGCTACAATTCAAGAACAATCGGGGTACGGGAAAACGAGTCATATTGCAAATGAATGCTATAATTCAGGAACAATTGGGGTACAGGAAACGAGGCATATTGCAAATGAATGCTATAATTCAGGAACAATCGGGGTATGGGAAACGAGGCATATTGCAAATGAATGCTATAATTCAAGAACAATGGGGGTACGGGACACGAGGCATATTGCAAATGAATGCTATGATTCAGGAACAATCGGGGTACGGGAAACGAGGCATATTGCAAATGAATGCTATAATTCAGGAACAATCGGGGTACGGGAAACGAGGCATATTGCAAATGAATTGTCATGTTTTGTCTTATATTGTCTTGTCATTATGCTTTCCCTTCTGCTGGTCTTATTAGGTTCGTTCCCTTTTTCTATCCCTCTCTCTCCCCCTCCCTCTCTCTCCTCTCTCTATCGTTCCGTTCCTGCTCCCAGCTGTTCCTATTCCCCTAATCAATCATTTAGTCTTTCCACTCCTGTTCCCTATCTTTTCCCCTGATTAGAGTCCCTATTTCTCCCCTTGATTTCCGTTTCTGTCCTGTCGGATCCTTGTATATTGTTCACCGTGCTGTGTCTTTGTATCGCCCTGTCGTGTCGTGTTTCCCTCAGATGCTGCGTGGTGAGCAGGTGTCTGAGTCCGCTATGGTCAAGTGCCTTCCCGAGGCAACCTACAGTTTATGATCGAGTCTCCAGTCTGTTCTCGTCATTACGAGTGGAATTGTTTTTTATGCTTTATTTTCCGCTCCGATTTGTCTAGGAGTATTGCATATTTCCTTTACTGGATTAAAGACTCTGTTTTCGCCAAGTCCCTTTTGGGTCCTCATTCACCTGCATAACATGAATGCTATAATTCAAGAACAATCGGGGTACGGGAATTGAGGCATATTGCAAATGAATGCTATAATTCAGAACCAATCGGGGTACGGGAAACGAGGCATATTGCAAATGAATGCTACAATTCAAGAACAATCGGGGTACGGGAAAACGAGTCATATTGCAAATTAATGCTATAATTCAGGAACAATTGGGGTACAGGAAACGAGGCATATTGCAAATGAATGCTATAATTCAGGAACAATCGGGGTATGGGAAACGAGGCATATTGCAAATGAATGCTATAATTCAGGAACAATTGGGGTACGGGAAACGAGACATATTGCAAATGAATGCTATAATTCAGGAACAATTGGGGTACAGGAAACGAGGCATATTGCAAATGAATGCTATAATTCAAGAACAATCGGGGTACGTGAAAAACGAGGCATATTGCAAATGAATGCTATAATTCTGGAACAATTGGGGTATGGGAAACGAGGCATATTGCAAATGAATGCTATAATTCAAGAACAATCGGGGTACGGGAAACGAGGCATATTGCAAATGAATGCTATAATTCAAGAACAATCGGGGTACGGGAATTGAGGCATATTGCAAATGAATGCTATAATTCAGAACCAATCGGGGTACGGGAAACGAGGCATATTGCAAATGAATGCTACAATTCAAGCACAATCGGGGTACAGGAAACGAGGCATATTGCAAATGGCAAATAAAACGGGGCATGTTCCACAGTAATAACCTTGAGGCCTGAGTGATGAGCGAAATGTGATGTTAATGACGCGGTAATTGCCATGTTGTATGCACAGAAGGCTTTCTGTGGGCAAGGCAAAGTTGTAATGCAGAGAGCAAGCAACGAGGGCAAAACAAATCCTTTCCAAACGCCTTGTTTTTAAAGAGCGTTTTTTATTAGTGTCTCTGTTTTCCGTTCAAGTCAAAACCCGCCAAAACACAAACTAGACATTTGACCTTTTCCTGCAGTTTCAAGAAGTAAGACCAATTATGTAACAGATCAATTGACACCATTTTCCAACTTACTCAACAAGTATGTCAAGTAGCTCAACGATTAGCATCTCCCACAGAGAAATCGAGACAAGGGACTGACGAACGTTATCGGCGATTGCATTACCAGCAAACAACCCAGGGGGTGCTACAGTACAGTACAGGCCCTTGTCGCCCTACCATGAGTCAAGTGGCCAACATATCCATCATCTCGTAGACGCGTTGTCCTCCACAACACGTGACATTCCGCGAGACGACGTGAACTAATTGCTACATTGACAAAGGATCCTCATCCATGGTGTTGAAACGAATCTGACCTTTATTAATCACACGTGCTGTACCAGCGTGCCACCGATAAGACAAATGGCATAACCCACGCCAAAAGAGTGACTATCAGGACATAGAAAGGGAGATGGTTGTTGCATATTTTCTCTCATGTACACTACGGTCAATTAATACCCAACTTGGCACCGATTCATCACAGTTCTGTTGAGACCAGTGTGCAGGTGTTAACTAATGTTGATGAATATCGTCCACTTCTCTTCCCAAGGTAATGAGATCATGCTACCAACTCTACAACGGAAGCTTCTTTTTGAATGACATTGCTATTAATTCAACTTGACTTTTGCGTGCCTCTTTATCGATCGCAATTCAATATCCACACCACCGTGAATGGAGTAATTAGTTTTGTGTATGTGACTCATATTTCATATTTTATTAAGGGGTATCCCATTCCTAGATATCAAACATATGTAGACATATGTTTCCAATGCCAATAAATCCCCATGAACTGAGTGAGTGAGTGAGTGAGTGAGTGAGTGAGTGAGTGAGTGAGTGAGTGAGTGAGTGAGTGAGTGAGTGAGTGAGTGAGTGAGTGAGTGAGGGAGGGAGGGAGGGAGGGAGGGAGGGAGGGAGGGAGGGATGTGGGACAGACAGACAGACAGACAGACAGACAGACAGACAGACAGACAGACAGACAGACAGACAGACAGACAGACAGACAGACAGACAGACAGACAGACAGACAGACAGACAGACAGACAGACAGACAGACAGACAGACAGACAGACAGACAGACAGACAGACAATGACAGGGGAGAGAAACAGACGAATAGGGGAGAGATAAACAGACAGACAGACGAAGAAGGGTGGAGAGATAAACAGACAGACAGACAGACAAAGAAGGGGGGAGAGATAAACAGACAGATGAAGACCGGGGGGAGATAAACAGACGGACAAAGACAGGGGGAGGCGATAGGCAGACACAGACAGACAGACAGAAATGGGGGAGAGGCAGACAGACAAAGGGGGAGAGACAGACAGACATGCATAAATGGGGGAGAGATAGACAGACAGAAAGGGGGGCTAGACAGACAAAGACGGGGAGAGAGAGAAGAAAATAATGACGCAATACATTATGCCTGGAAGTCTATTGTTTTGAATTCTCATTTGTTCCCTCAGTCTAAAGTGTGATCTGTTGAGTGAGTAATATCCACTGTTCACTTTTCATTGTTTATTTTACGTTTGTTTATCCAGTTCACATATGTTTTCCATGCCAATAAAGCCCCTTGAATTGAGTGAATGAGTGAGAGGGAGAGACGTGGGAGAGAAACAGACAGACAAAGACAGGGGAGAGAGAAACAGAAGAAGGGGGAGGGATAAACAGACAGACGAAGACGGCGGGAGTGATAGGCAGGCAGAAAGGTGGGACAGACAGACAGACAGACAGACAGACAGACAGACAGACAGACAGACAGACAGACAGACAGACAGACAGACAGACAGACAGACAGACAGACAGACAGACAGACAGACAGACAGACAGACAGACAGACAGACAGACAGACAGACAGACAGACAGACAGACAGACAGACAAAGACGAGGAGAGAGATAAACAGACAGCAGGGAAATAATAAAATAGTGATGATAATGATGACATTATGCCTGGAAGGCATGGGAAACATATGTTTACATTGCCAAAGCTATAACAGTAAAATAACAATAGAAAGTGAACAGTGAATACAGACCTGCCGTGCAGGGAGGCAGATGTTATTTCACTTTTGTTTATCCAAAGCTCCCTGAATTGAGTGAGTGAGGTGAGGGAGAGACGTGGGAGAGAGACAGACAGACAGACAAAGACA
This sequence comes from Oncorhynchus gorbuscha, assembly GCF_021184085.1. NCBI lineage: Eukaryota > Metazoa > Chordata > Actinopteri > Salmoniformes > Salmonidae > Oncorhynchus > Oncorhynchus gorbuscha. Next base: position 46,845,755 of record NC_060189.1, on the reverse strand, counting down.
GGGGGCGAGAGACAAAGATGGGGGGACAGACGAACAGACAAAGATGGGGGAGTGACAGACAGACAGACAAAGTTGGGGGAGAGACAGACAGACAGACAGACAGACAGACAGACAGACAGACAGACAGACAGACAGACAGACAGACAGACAGACAGACAGACAGACAGACAGACAGACAGACAGACAGACAGACAGACAGACAGACAGACAAAGACGGGGGAGAGACAGACAGGCAGACAAAGACGGGGAGAGACAGACAGACAAAGATGGGGGGACAGACGAACAGACAAAGATGGGGGAGTGACAGACAGACAGACAAAGTTGGGGGAGAGACAGACAGAGACAAAGATGGGGGACAGACAGACAGACAAAGATAGAGGAGAGACAGACAAACAGACAGACAGACAGACAGACAAAGATGGGGGAGAGACAGACAGACAGACAAAGATGGGGGAGAGACAGACATACAGACAATGACGGGGGAGAGGTAAACAAACAGACAGACAGACAGACAGACAGACAGACAGACAGACAGACAGACAGACAGACAGACAGACAGACAGACAGACAGACAGACAGACAGACAGACAGACAGACAAAGACGGGGGAGAGACAGACATACAGACAAAGATGGGGGAGAGATAAACAGACAGACAGACAGAAAAAGACGTGGGAAAGACATACAGATACAGACAAAGGTGGACAGACAGACTAAGGGAGGAGAGATAGACAGAAAGATTGACAGAAAGGGGGGAGAGAGACACAGACAGACAAAGGGGGAGAGCTAGACAGACAGAAAGACAGACCGATAGGGGGGGAGATAGACAGACAAACAAAGGGAGGAGAGATAGACAGACAGAAAGACAGACCAATACGGGGGACAGACAGACGGACAGACAGACAGACAGACAGACAGACAGACAGACAGACAGACAGACAGACAGACAGACAGACAGACAGACAGACAGACAGACCGGGGAGAGACAGACAGACAGAACGGGGGAGAGACAGACAGACAGAACGGGGAGAGAGAGAGAAAGACAGAATGGGGAGAGATACAGACAAACAGACAGAAAGGGGGAGAGAGACAGACAAACAGAACGGGGGAGAGAGACAGACAGACAGAACGGGGGAGAGAGACAGACAGACAAAACGGGGGAGAGAGACAGACAAACAGACAGATAGAACGGGGGGAGAGACAGACAGACGGAACGGGGGGAGAGACAGACAGACGGAACGGGGGAGAGAGACAGACAAACAGACAGACAGAATGGGGGGAGAGACAGACAGACAGAACGGGGGGAGAGATAGACAGACACAGACAGACAAAACAAGAAACAAGACCAGACAAGACAGACAGACAGACAGACAGACAGAGGAAGTGAGCGACTACAATAGGACGCTCCACTGTGCCCTCAATGCTGTAGACAACAACAATCAGTGAGTCTGCTGAAAGATTAGACTGTCTCAGCTCAGACAGAGCTGCACACTCCCACCTCCAATACTGGCAGGCTCTCCGGGGGCCCAGGGAGGGCATGGCTCAGCTAAACCTAGCCACATTCAGCTCGTTGAGAGGAGAGGCTAATAGGGAGCTCTGGGTAGAAAGCCAGAGCCCCGGGTCACAGGGGCTGACTCTGCAGACCACACTCCTATTAGATTTCTAGTTCTCGAGTTGCTCCCCCACTTGTCCAATCAGTAATTGAGTGGCCATTGCACTCATCAATCACTTATCCCTTCAGTTGTTGATTTTATGAAAAGTTTACCAGAAAGTGCCCATTGTTGCCAATTAACTAATTATTACCACCTAATTGTCTGGTAAGTAGTAATGGAAGCAGCACCGTAAAATAAAGTAAAGATATTTCTCTTGTGTTAGTGCATGTCTACTCAAAAGCTCAAAGCTGTGTGTTAACAGTGTATAATACAGATGAGCACCAAGACAGAGGGCCATGACTTCCCTTCCCCTTTCCGCCTTAGCAGAATAATATAAAGAGGTCAATTATTCATTGGCACGCTGTGTGAAATCGTACATTTAAAAATTGCGTGATAATGCCGGGTTGGATCAGTACGGGGGGGGGGGGGCTTTGGTTTGCGTGATAATGCCGGGTTGGATCAGTACGGGGGGGGACACTTTGGTTTGCGTGATAATGCCGGGTTGGATCAGTACGGGGGGACTTTGGTTTGCGTGATAATGCCAGGTTGGATCAGTACGGGGGAGGACTTTGGTTTGGGGGATAATGCCGGGTTGGATCGGTACGGGGGGGGGGGGCGCATATGATAATAATCTAACATAGACTTCTTCATTCGGTCACTTAGAGCACTGCTCTGTGGTTCTGTGGTGCAGTGAGCTACGCTCAAATAACATCCGTGTGCTCGTTGCTGGTTTGGTTGCGGATAAGTGTTTTTAAGATGTGTCTAGCGACAACACTTGGCACCTGTACCCTCTGGAGTCTGGAGAGCAGTTTTATTTTGACCCTTCGGGATGTATCAAGTGGAAACCTAATGGAGGAATCCAAAAATGAATCTCTCTTCTGACAGTGACTATGCAGTACAAGATTTGCGTGATGACTAATACAGCTTGTCCTATTTTGCTGACATAGGACCATATAAGGAGTTTAGGGATACAGTGCATTTTCTGGGCAACTGTTAACTTCAGTTTAGTTATTAGTGTGGAACTTAGACCTGGCGACGGCCTTAATGTCAAAACATTTCACAATTGAAAAGTATTTCTTTACACAACTTCAGTTTAGTTCCCACTAACACTTTCACTCACATTTTATTCTTCTCATCTCTCTATAGAAAAAATAAGTCAGACGATCAAAGCTACCGACATCTTCACAGGCACCTAAACACCTCCGCCCCCCCCCCTTTTCCTTTACAGAGCCTATCACGTCTCTTAATCCAATGCTGTCCCGTTTTTGCCGAGTCGGCCATTTTTAAAACCTCTGACAGTGTGAAACGTTATACACCTGTTTACCTCCCTATCACTTCACTGGGGTGAGCCTCGGTTCTGCTGTCCCTCTCTGGGTTTTTCTGAAAGCAAAGCAAGTCTTTCCCGAGGTGTGCTCATTTGTTTTGTTTACCCCGGCCAGACTGGCCTGGCGGTCGCTGAAGGCGGCAAAGCCCATTTGAATGCATTTCTCTGCTCAAGATTGACGAGTCAGCGCCCGACGGAGGGTGTGGAGTTATGTCTGGAGCGTGCCAAGTGCCAACTACAATCGTCGGTGTAATCCATGATCGCCCTTTTACTTTCATGCCTGGACGATACATCGCTGTGTGTCACGCAATGTGTCGAGGGATCTCAGGACGTTTTGAAGTACCTTAGCTCTGCTGTTCTGGTAGACATGACTGGGACTTTGAGACCTATTCTGTAGTTGGCGCACCACTTTTGAAAAGGGCCCACTGCTCTGCGGTTCTGTGCTGCAGGGTGAGCTAAGTTCAGATCACATCAGTGTGCTCGTTGCTGGTGTGGTTGCGGATAAGTTCAAGGACGTGTCTCGCGACAATACTTGCCACCGCTGAACCAGATGTACCCACTGGAGTCTGGAGAACAGGATATTTCTGCTCTTCGGAAGGTATCAAGTGGAAGTGTTAATGAAGGATTCCAAACATTAATCTCTCTTCCGACTTTGACGATGCAGCACAAGGTTGGCGCGACGACTAATGCTTACGCAGCGTGTACTGTCAATCAAAAACTCCTGACATCAGTTCTGATGGACATGAGTTGGTAGTTAATCAAGTCACTGTAGCAAATGCCAATTACTTAGAGATGGACTATCAAGATCTTACTAAAGCAAAGGGCAACGTTGCCCAAAAGCGATTATTCAGAAGGACTGTATAAGATCATAGATTAAGACCATTTCTCTGGAACTTCTGGAGGGAGGAGGTGTTAATAAGAGATGGAAGTGACAATACATAGAACCAGCATCTCACTCTCCCTGTACGAAGAAAGGAATTCAAAAATAACTCTGTCTACTTTGGGAGAGACAAATCAGAGAGGGGGGAAACACAGTTTTGTACCTCAAAGAGCAATCCCATCATTCGTGAAAGCTTGATTAGGCAATTAGGATGCTTCCATGGGCATTAATCTGAACCAGCGTTGCCGGCGTGACTAACTGCCCCAGCTAAGAGAGTTGGGGGGGGGGATTTTGCAACGGCTCACTCTGCTCTGGGGTTTATTGTAGCAAAAATACTTAAGCAGATAATTTAATATTTCCATTCTACTGCCAGCAGCGCTAAGGCAATGTTGTCTTTAACTGACTGAGTCTCTTTAAAAATTGCTACCTCGATTGAAAACAATGCGCACTGCACCAGACACTAGTACAACAAATTTAGGAAGCAGATGGGCGAGGCCTTGATCCTGGCGAGGGGAGGCCCCCCCCCTCCTTTTCCCCGGGAGCACATCCTCATCAAGCGCTCAATCTATCGGTCCACCTCTTAATCACTGTTTTAGTGTCTTTAGTGCCTTTAGTGGCTTTAGTGCCTTTAGTGGCTTTAGGCCCATGGTGCTTCCCTTACAGCTCGGGTTGACTTTAGCTGAAGGCTTTGTTGACCTTTACGGGTGTTGTTAGTAGTCCTCAAGACCACAGGGTTTGGATGTACTATTGCGACTGCATTCATCCATCTGCAGTACCAGGCAGTAGTGAGTTGACATGATCTAAATGTGCGAGCGCTACACACGCGACGGCAGACCGGCAAAAGAGCCAGAATCACACCACTGGAAGTCAGTGTGACACAACAACAGCTTTCGCTGAATGACAAAGGGAGGATGTGAAATGAACTGGCTGTCGTTTGATGAAGAGATGAATCATTCCAAAACACGGCAGAGGCTTTTTCACGACACTCCCGGCAACTGTGTGATGTTTGATTTGTGTCACACAGGCAGAGCAGAACACTTAGCTACGATACATCGAGGCGGGCGTAAGCTAAACAAGTTTCTGTACGCTGCTCACAGTTTGCCAAATGCATAACAAGTGGCCCCGAAATTATTATTAATCGTTAGAAGCTCAAGATTTGTTTCTCATTATAAACAATCTGTTCAGCTGCTGGCAATTGACTTGGAGGGGGGGGGGGGCAGAGATGGAGAGAGGGGGAGGGGAATTAGAAAAAGTGATCAATCCCAGCGTTGTCCTCTTTGCGGTAGGAGAGAGAGAGAGAAGGACAGAGAGCGAAAGAAAGCTCAGCTACAATCATGCCTGAAATCACGACGGTGAGGACAGAAATGTTCTCATTATGGTGGGTTAGGATGGGCTGCGTGCCAGCCGGAGTCCGTTTAATGGCCAGCGCTCTACAGTTGGCATTAGACACCCATCCGATATACGCACAACGAAAACATTTGCAAGGCAGATTATTCTCTAGTAAAGACACATCTGAGCAGATGGGGCTTATTGCTTTATTTTCTTTCTCTCTTCCTAATAACCTATTTGGATCCTCGGAACAAGCATTTGACACACGCGAGCAATCTGGGGAAACTATCCAACCCGCGGCTGCAGAACGAGGGTTATGTGGTTAGCATCAGCGGCGGCGAGCGGTAGCAACAGTGTTGAATTGTAATTGTTTCGAAGGGTATGGGATTGAACGGTTGCCATGGCAATGTGCATCAGTCCAAGAGAGAGCGGGGAGAGAGAAGAGAGAGAGAGCCCAGACGAGAATTGATTCAGCTACAATCAAGCCTGAAATCACAACTGTGAGGACAGAAAATGTCTCATTATGGTGGATTAGGATGGGCTGCGTGCCAGCCGGAGTCCGTTTAATGGCCAGCGCTCTACAGTTGGCACAAGACAGCGATCCGATATACGCACGACGAAAACATTTGCAAGGCAGATTATTCTCAAATAAAGATACATTTGCACAGATGGGGTTTATGGCATTATTTTTCTGTCTCTCTTCCTAATAACCTATCTGGATCCTCGGGAAGACCATGTGACACGCGAGCAATTTGGGAAATCTATCCAACCCGCGGCTGCAGAACGGGGGTTATGTGGTTATCGGCGGCGGCGAGCAGTAGCAACAGTGTTGAATTCTAATTGTTTTGAAGGGTATGGGATTGAATGGTTGTCATGGCAATGTGCATAAGTCCAGAGAGAGAGGGAGAGGGGGAAGAGAGAGAGAGAGAGAGAGAGAGAGAGAGAGAGAGAGAGAGAGAGAGAGAGAGAGAGAGAGAGAGAGAGAGATGTCACTCTCTGTTGCCTGCTTGCTGTGATCTGAATGTTGAGTTCTCAATCTGTGTTCAGGATGTGCTATCATTGATGTTTGAGCAGATGCATTAAACCAAGGCCACAGTAATAATAATACTAGACCACACAAAGCATATTTGCTCCTGCATATAGTAAAGGTATCTACGGATTATGGAAAGGATCTGAACAGTTATTGCTACATTTAAACATGACAAGAGCGTCTGCTAAATGACGTGAATGTATTGCTGAGCATTGCGAACCAACGTGTCTTATGGAATTTCAATATGGTTGAAAATAAAGCTCGTCGTGGTCACATTATGAAATCACACATACATACAGGTAACTGTCAATATAAAGGAAAAGCCAACATAAAGTGTCTTACTAGGGCGTCGGGCCAACACAAGCCGCCAGAATAACGTCAGTGCGCATTGGAATTGATTCTACAAGTGTCTGGAACTCTACACACCATTCCTCCAAGAGACATTTCATAATTTGGTGTTTTGTTGATGGTGTTGGAAAACACTTATCTCAGGCACAACACCAGAATATCCCACAAGTGTTCAATGGATCTGGTGACTCGCATGCACACGCACACGCACACATGCACACACACACGCACACACACACGCACGCACACGCACACGCACACACGCACACGCACACACACGCACACACACTTTAAACAGCCTATGCTCCTTCAAGACCCCACTATCAAAGTCACTGAGATCTCTTCTTCTTGCCATGTTAGTCAAAGTAATGGACAACTGGGGATTTCTATACATGGCCCCTAAGCATGATGGGAAGTTTTAAATGCTTAATTCATTCAGGGACCACACTTGTTTTCGAAGCACCTGCTTTAAATATACTTTGTATCCCTCATTTACACTGTGCTTCCATTATTTTACCTGTATGTTCTTCCAATGTTCAATCCTCGGAAACGTTGTTCTGATAAAGGCCATTGATGGAGTCCACAACAAGTATTGGTATGTATGTGTAAATATACTCTGATGACTTGGACCAGGCACAGCCTATGCTGCTGCGTTGATTTGTCCATCATGTGGCAGTGGCCGTGCATCAGCGCTGTAAAGCTCTATAGGGTCAAATGGCATTCAATTCCCCATGTAGTGCACTACTTTTGACCAGGGGCTCTGGTCAATAGCAGCGCACCATATAGGGAATAGGGTGCCATTTGGGAGACAAGCTGAAAGTATGGAGGAAAAGTCCCTCAGCACAATCCCAGTCTAAAATTGCAGACCTGATTATCTATCGATTTTCACCGCCACTTCCCCATTATAGGTATATCTGTGACAAATGTGCCGTGTTCGTTTTTCCAGTTTATGGCAGTGTACTAAGTCGCCTGTCCACCTCGCTTATTCGAAAGCTCCCTGCTCACCAGGACAATATTGAAACACTAAGTTGGTGCTGTAGCTATGTGTGAATGTCATATGTTAAACCATGCTGATTGTTGAATTGAGCTTAACCAACTTGAGGTTTTCTCCCTAAAATACTTTCTATGCCTCCAAGACAATGGGTCATAAAAGTGTCTCCTCGCAGCATGTGACTTCGCAAGACTAGAAAAGGCACATTTACCCCTCTCCTAAACCTCTCTTACCCTTGTCCTCTCTGCCACGCTCTGGACCCTTCTCAAGGAGGGAGAGGAATCTCCATCTTCAGCAGGCCGAGCACAGGGACCTTCGCTTTCATGTCTAGAACTAATGTAAACTGGTAAGTTAAGGGAATTAGTGCCTTTTAGGGAATCAGTACCTGCTTCAGTACCTACAAGTATGTCAGCAGAGGCTGGTGGGAGGAGCTATAGGAGGACGGGCTAATTGTAATGGTTAGAATGGAATTAATGGAATGGTACCAAACCAAACCATTTCAATGATTCCATTCCAGGCACTACAATGAGTCCATCATTCTATACCTCCTCCCACCATCCTCCTCTGATGTACACTAACATTCAAAAGTTTGTGGTCACTTAGAAATGTCCTTGTTTTTGAAAGAAAAGCTCATTTTTTGTCCATTAAAATAACATCAAATTGATCAGAAATACAGTGTAGACATTGTTAATGTTGTAAATGACTATTGTAGCTGGAAACGGCTGATTTTTAAAAATGGAATATCTACATAGGCGTACAGAGGCCCATTATCAGCAACCATCACTTCTGTGTTCCAATGTTTTAGCTAATTCAAGTGTAACTGTGAAAACTGTTGTGTGATTAAAGAAGCAATAAAACTGTTAAGTAGTTAAGTATCTGGAGCATCAGCATTTGTGGGTTCGATTACAGGATCAAAGTGGCCAGAAATAAAGGCCTTTCTTCTGAAACTCGTCAGTCTATTCTTGTTTGGCTATGGCTTTAAGAAAGGGCGATACTTGAAACAAAGTTACATTTTCAATTAGTCGAAAATGAGAAGTTGTAATCTGTATACATTTTTGAACAAAGGATGTGCCTTTCGTAATAATCTACCACCTGGGTTCTGTTTCATTAGTAAGGAAATCAGACCTTCTTGTTGAGTACCTGAACGTCTACAATTTTTATAGAAGTAATTAAAACATGCTGGTAATGGATCTTTCAGAATATCAAAAAAGGTCTGATAAAGCTCTACTGGTATTAGTGGCATGTGGATTATTGCATTGGTTTTGCTCTGTTCACTCGCTGTGGCACGGGTTTTCTGGGTTGTATTCAATAGGGCTTACTATAGCAGCAGAAAACAAAAGTTTCTTATTGGACAAGTTCCGGTAGTCCCTCCCTGTTTGTTCATTTTCTTCTGCCTTTGGTGCTTGTGAATACGACCCTGGTGTTTTAATGTTTTCACAGAGTTGGCTGATCGGAGGGGAGGAACACAACCTGACATGACCGGGGCTCAATGATATACACTGCAGGCCTCATGTTATGACAACAGTGGCCTGTGGATTACTGTATTTGTAGTGTTGGGATGTCCGACTACGGGGTGAGAACGAAGCAGATTCTCCGTCCCATGTGAGTCTTTGGCGAGACACGGGGAGCTCCCAGATATCTCCCTGTGACATTCGTCACCTGTGGATCACCACCGCCCTGGGAATGCCTGGCTCGATGGTATCTCCACCCCGGTCCGACAACTGATCTCGACAAATGATCTCGCCCTCGCTATCATCAAGGATTTGGGAGACAGAGAGAGAGATATATGGACGTCGGGAGCATTTGACTTCTCCCATTGATTGAAAGCTAATGTGGGAAGGTGCAGGATGGATAATGGAGGGGGAAGATATTGTACACTGGGGGTGGGCTCCCCAGGGGACGAGGGTCTTAATGATGTCAGCAGGGCCGCAATATCTCTGTTGGGGATGCAGTGACTCACTGCAACTGCGCCCTAAATGGCACCATATTACCATTGTAGTGCACTACTTTTGACCAGGGCCCATAGGGCTCTGCCAAAAGTAGTGCAGTATACAGAAAGTAGGGTGCCATTTGGGACACAGCCTGTGTTACGACATTATGTTTTACTATACATCGGTGGCTGTGTGTCTGTTCATGTTTTGCTGGACTACTTGCCACTGTCCTTATTGCACGTCCTCTACCTTATGTATTTAACGTTCAATGAGTGCTAAAATATATATTTTTGAAATGTATCATGCACTGTGAGTTATTTACTTGTCTACCAGACATCTACTATAATCCATTATCATGCAGTATCATAGACTGTGAAGATATTTTGAAGGTTGAAGCCAGATTAAGAACATTTCGGAAAGTATTCAGATCCCCTCAGTTTTTCCACATTTTGTTACGCCACAACATTATTCAAAAATGGATTAAATAAAAGTGTTTCCTGATCAATCTACACAGAATAAACCCTGATGACAAAGCGAAAACAGGTTTTTAGAAAGTTTTGCAAATGTATTTAAAAAAAACACAAAAAAAACAGATACCTCACCACCAGGATTTGGTCTTATGTAGCAGAATTGGAAATGGCTATTTTTTTAAATTGTTTCACATTGGATAAAAGCAGAGACTCAGAGCTACAAAATGGTATATCACACACAGCATTTTTGAGGAACAATGGGAAACTAATTCTGCTTTGAAAGTTGATACACTTGTAAACGCCGAGAGGTATTGACATGTTGAATGCACCGAGCTGTCTGTCTAAACTACTGGCACACAGCTTGGACCCCCTTTCATAATGTCATGGTCATTTCCTGTATTACTAAGTAAAAGGAGAGTATACAAACCACACACAAGTTAGAGTTATACTTTAAACTTAATATTTGAATAATATGAGCTTCACCATAGCCCTTGACTCTCAGATCAATTCAGTGTCTATAAATGAATTCTGAGAGTGCTTACAAAAGAATACTTCATCTTTTATAGCCAAGATACACCCCTCTTAACACAATGGCGAACCACAGATCTTAGAAACTTCACAAAGGGCCTTTTACTTGAAAGAGGAGTATCCCATAGCCAGATAGTATTAGCTATAAATTACCGTTCAGTTTGCTCTCTAAGACAAGGTTCTACTTATAGTTCTTGGTACTTCCTATTACCAAAACATTACCTCATCCAATGGCATATATCAATTGTCAATTCTAGATACTCCTATCTCAAATACAACCCACCCCTGGACAAGCTCATATACGATATATATACTATGAAAGATAAGTTTCAACATCAGAGGGGACATACAATGGTTCCAGACACTGCCATACTCCTCCCCCAATGGGAAAAGGAAGGAGTGACTGGAGTACAGACATTGTGGAGCCCTTCACAAGGTTTAACAGATATTCACATATGAAAACAATTCTGACCTCTCCCCTCTCTGGGCCCCAAGTGACTTTCCCACATACAGTGGAGCAAAAAAGTATTTAGTCACCAATTGTGCAAGTTCTCCCTCTTAAAAAGATGAGAGAGGTCTGTAATTTTCATCATAGGTACACTTCAACTATAACAGCCAAAATGAGAAGACAAAAATCCAGAAAATCACATTGTAGGATTTTTTATTAATTTATTTGCAAATTATGGTGGAAAATAAGTATTTGGTCACCTACAAACAAGCAAGATTTCTGGTTATCACAGATCTGTAACTTCTTCTTTAAGAGGCTCCTCTGTCCTCCACTCGTTACCTGTATTAATGGCACCTGTTTGAACTTGTTATCAGTATAAAAGACACCTGTCCACAACTTCAAACAGTCACACTCCAAACTCCACTATGGCCAAGACCAAAGAGCTGTCAAAGGACACCAGAAACAGAATTGTAGACCTGCACCAGGCTGGGAAGACTGAATCTGAAATAGGTAAGGAGCTTGGTTTGAAGAAATCAACTGTGGGAGCAATTATTAGGACATGGAAGACATACAAGACCACTGATAATCTCCCTCGATCTGGGGCTCCATGCAAGATCTCACCCCGTGGGGTCAAAATGATCACAAGAACGGTAAGCAAACATCCCAGAACCACACGGGGGGACCTAGTGAATGACCTGCAGAGAAAGCCTACCATCAGTAACACACTACTCCGCCAGGGACTCAAATCCTGCAGTGCCAGACGTGTCCCCCTGCTTAAGCCAGTACATGTCCATGCCCATCTGAAGCTTGCTAGAGAGCATTTGGATGATCCAGAAGAATATTGGGAGAATGTCATATGGTCAGATGAAACCAAAATATAACTTTTTGGTAAAAACTCAACTTGTCGTGTTTGGAGGACAAAGAATGCTGAGTTGCATCCAAAGAACACTATACCTACTGTGAAGCATGGGGGTGGAAACATCATGCTTTGGGGCTGTTTTTCTGCAAAGGGACCAGGACGACTGATCCGTGTAAAGGAAAGAATGAATGGGGCCATGTATCGTGAGATTTTGAGTGAAAACCTCCTTCCATAAGCAAGGGCATTGAGGATGAAACGTGGCTGGGTCTTTCAGCATGACAATGATCCCAAACACACCGCCCGGGCAACGAAGGAGTGGCTTCGTTAGAAGCATTTCAAGGTCCTGGAGTGGCCTGGCCAGTCTCCAGATCTCAACCCCATAGAACATCTTTGGAGAGAGTTGAAAGTCCATGTTGCCCAGCAACAGCCCCAAAACATCACTGCTCTAGAGGAGATCTGCATGGAGGAATGGGCCAAAATACCAGCAACAGTGTGTGAAAACCCTGTGAAGACTTACAGAAAACGTTTGACCTCTGTCATTGCCAACAAAGGGTATATAACAAAGTATTGAGATAAACTTTTGTTATTCACCAAATACTTATTTTCCACCATAATTTGCAAATAAATTCATTAAAAATCCTACAATGTGATTTTCTGTGAAAATATTCCAGTCAAATCACCGCCTTTCCTTCCAGTTCTCTGCTGCCAATGACTGGAACAATCTGCAAAAATCTCCTTCTATAACTTTAAGCACCAGCTGTCAGCGCAGTTCACCGATCACTGCACCTGTACATGGCCCATCTGTAAATAGCCCATCCAACTGCCTCATCCCCATACTGCTTTTTATTTTGCTCCTTTGCACCCCAGTATCTCTACTTGCACACTCATTTGCACATCTATCACTCCAGTGTTTAATTGCTATATTGTAACTGTTTCACCACTATGGCTTATTTATTGCCTTACCTCCCTTACCATACCTCATTTGCACACACTGAATATAGAATTTTTCTATTGTATTATTGACTGTTTGTTTACTCCATGTGTAACTCTGTGTTGTTGTCTGTGTCACTCTGCTTTGCTTTATCTTAGCCAGGACGCAGTTGTAAATGAGAACTTGTTCTCAACTAGCCTAACTGGTTAAATAGGGGTGAAATAAAAAAATGAAATACAAATGTATTTTTCTATATCAATATTTTGCTAATTCTTGCTAAGTGGATGGGTCTCTACAGACGGTACACGGTACAGCCAAATGGATACTTGTCTAGGTGTGTACAGGCAGACCATCTTAGGTAGTTGTTGTGGAATTGTTAGATTACTTGTTAGATATTAGAAGCACAATAATTTCACTACCCTCACATTAACATCTGCTAACCATGTGTACGTGACCAATAAAATGTGATAGGAAGGATGTCAGTGTTGCGCAGCAGCTGAAACCTGGTCCTGACAGTCTGAATGCTCCTTGGTGACAACAACAACACCAGGCTCCATAGCAACGAGCATTGAAGCTGTAGAACAGGGAATAACAAAAAAAATCAGAAGACATTACAACCCTGCACAACGTCAATTCACCTCCCAAGTTTAAATAAGAAGAATAACCTCATACAATGCAATGAAAATTATTTTCACCTGAAGTGCTGGTACTGCTTGATCTGTGGCAGCGGCCTGAAGTACGGAGTCAGGTGTTGTTGCCAGCCACAGCTTTCCACCAGCACCGTACCATCCTCCAGTCCAACCAGCTGTGAGATGTTGACCCCTGTCACAATGATGTGCTTCACAACACCAGCAACCTCAGACAAAGTGTTCACTCTGGTCTTTCTGAAGCGCTGCTTGATGAGCACAAAGTACCAGTCAAACTTGGTGTGGCCTGTGATCAGGAAGTGAAGGTCCAGACTATGGTGGAGCTTGTGCATGGTCTGCCAGGCAAAATACCAGTGGACAAACTTGTTCTTGTTTTGGCCACTGCAGTTATCACAATTCAGGTCCACACTGTTTCTCCAACTCCGTAGTTGGTGAAGAAATGGTGCATGCTATTGATGCACGCTGCTGCCTTTGCTTGCTTGGGCCTGCTCTCTTTTTGATGGGAGGCATTAGACCATTCTCCCTGTATAACTGGTGGAGGAGAGTCAGGCGTGTTCTCCTGATGCTGAAAGACAAATGTCAGATATACATTTCCAAAAGATTTCAAAAAGGCTTTACGGCGAAAGCCCACCATGCTATTATCTGAGGACAGTGCCCCGCATAACAAAGCATGAAAAACATATTTCAATCAGGCAGGTGCACCAGAAATAAGTCAGAAATAGCAATATAATAAACGCCTTATCTTTGATGATCTTCTTCTGTTGGCACTCCAAAAGGTCCCAGATACATCACAAATGGTCCTTTTGTTCGATAATGTCCTTCTTCATATCCATTAAAACTCTGTTTTATCTGGCACTCTTCAGTCAATAATTCACCCAGTTTCCCTCCATCAAAATGCATACAAATTAATCCCAAATGTTACTAATGAACTTTTCCAAACCAGTCAAACAACAGTTATAATCAAACCTTAGGTACCCTAATATGTAAATAAATGATAAAAACATGTCCAGCCCACTCATTATCTCAGCCATTCATGGCTAGCAGGAAGGTTTCTCACTTTTTCTTTTGGTTAAGCCAACTAGGCTCTTAATTTAACAACTTTATTCATATTTACAGATGGCATAAAAGTTTGTTATTAAGGCACATGAAAGTTCACATGTTCGAGAAGGCATTTTCTGCCCCAAAACAAATTTTGTTCAAATGGCTCTCCTGTGAAGTCGTGACTTGCGACATAGGCCTAGTTTCCTGAAACGGGTCACATTTATAGAAGTATTCAGACCCTTTGCTATGAGACACAAAATGTATCATTTCAGGTGCATCCTGTTTCCATTGATCATCCTTAAAATGTTTCTACAACTTGATTTACCTGTGGTAAATTCAATTGATTGGTCCCACAGTTGACAGTGCATGTCAGTGTGAAAACAAAGCCATGCCACCATCACCTATGGTGAAGCATGGTGGTGGCAGCATTATGTTGTGGGGATGTTTTTAAGGGGCAGGGACTGGGAGACTAGTCAGGATCGAGGGAAAGATGAACCGAGCAAAGTACAGAGAGATCCTTGATGAAAACCTGCTCCAGAGTACTTAGGACCTCAGACTGGGGCGAAGCTTCACCTTCCAACCGGAAAACGACTAAGCACACAGCCAAGACAACGCAGGAGTGGCTTCGGGACAAGTCTCAGAATGTCCTTGAGTGGCCCAGCTAGAGCCTGGACTTGAACCCAGTTGAATATCTCTGGAGAGACATGAAAATAGCCATGCAGCAACACTCCCCATCCAACCTGAAAGAGCTTGCTTGAGAGGATGTGCAGAGAAGACTGGGAGAAGCTCCTCAAATACAGCTATGCCGAGCTTGTAGCTTCATATCCAAGGAGACTTGAGGCTTTAATCGCTGCCAATGGCGCTTCAACAAAGTACAGACTAAAGGGTCTGAATACTTATGTAAATGTGATATTCCCATTTTATTTTGAATACATTTGCAAAAATAGCTAAAAACCTGTTTTTGCTTTGTCTTTATGGGTTATTGTGTGTAGATTGATGAGGGGGGAAAAAAACAATTTAATCCATTTTATAATAAGGCTGTAACGTAACAAAATGTGGAAAAAATAAATGAGTCTGAATACTTTCTGAATGCACTGTATATTTATGTTATTTGCCTCATAGACATTGTGGCATTTGCGTCACATTGACACTACATAAGGATATCATATAGGCTGTTTGACTGACAGTTTGTTATATTGTCACGCCCTGACTGTAGATTGCTTTGTATCTTTATATTTTTAGTTTGGTCAGGGTGTAATGTGGGTATGTAATCTATGTTGTAGGTCTAGGTTTTCTGTTTCTATGTGTTTGGCCTGGTATGGTTCTCAATCAGAGGCAGCTGTCTATCGTTGTCTCTGATTGAGAGCCATACTTAGGTAGCCTGTTCTCCCGTTTTGCGGTGTGGGTGATTATTTTCCGTTTCAGTGTTTTCACCATACGGGACTGTTTCGGTTTTCCTTTATTCTCTTGTTCGTTTGTATTCAGTGTTCAGTTTATTAAAGGCTTCATGAACACGTACCACGCTGCGCTTTGGTCTACTCCTTCTTCCACCAATGAAAATCGTTACATATATCCTCTCTCCAAGGTGCCATTTAAAAGCACTCCTACGTCGCAGAGATGACAGAAACAGTCAATAGAAAGGTGCCCAGTCAAGACAGCTCGCCTTTTTACCGTACAAGGACATCATGAATAAGAGACAGCTATTTTCGATTAATTGAGGAGAGAGAATACATTTTTGGAGAATATAGTGATGAGTTCTATTGAGTTAATCTCTAAACGCTAAACCCAAGGCCAATGTCCTATTTAGGCGGCCGGCAGAGTTTCTGTATTTCGACAGAGCCCTGTTTGGATTGCTTAGCTGATAAAATATCTCAAACTAAACCCAACATCTATGGCTTTCGCGTGGACACACAGAGAGCAATGATAGATATGTGATGTCATGCGCATGTGTACTCTTGTTTTCGGTTCTTTGTCTACAATCCTCCAGCCCACAATGCCTTGAGGGTGTTTTACAGTTTCTCACCATGGGCATCCAAAGAACAAAGAAACCGGGCATAATTATAGTTTGACTCCATAACGACTTTCCCTTTGAAAGCCTCCTTATGCCCACTAATTCAAAGTGAGTTTATTGCCTTAGAGTACAATTTCATTGATATGCTGATTAGGACATTTGCACTTGAAAGTTGGTACAGAGTTTTTTTCCCCTTCTACGTTGATGCTTCATCAATCGATGACTGAGTGATCAAGCTTGTCTTCGCCTCCAATGTTTCTCTCGTCTTTTGGAGGCTCGATCTCTCATCGCCCCAAACAGGGCCCTTCTTCTCTCCTCTCTTTGTCTGTCCTCCTGTCTTTCTGTCCTTCGTCTCTGCCTTTTCTCTACCCCCTCTCTCTCTCTCTCTCTCTCTCTCTCTCTCTCTCTCTCTCTCTCTCTCTCTCGCTCTCTCGCTCTCTCGCTCTCTCGCTCTCTCTCTCTCTCTCTCTCTCTCTCTCTCTCTCTCACTCTCTCACTGTCTCCCAGATTATCTCACTTCTTCCTTCGTCCATTCTCTCTCAGCTTTACTGTGACTGAAAAGGTACTTGGCGTTGTCTTTGAAATATTAACTTCACATTTGACACGATAAGATCACATTCGGCTCCTCATCCGCATGCCAATACGCCCCTTCCTCTGGTCTCATCACAACTGGGCGGACACTTCTGTCGTGAACCTGTCACACACAATGTTGTCAAATCATGTCAATGCCACATCGGTTCTAAGTGTACCGGGTAGGTAATTTTCACCTCTGACTGAAGTGCTGTGGCGTCTATCGGGGTGGGACTGTAGGGGGGTTGGGAGAAGAGCGTGTCGGGCCTGTCAGCTTCACTGCACCTGATCATGTAATTTATGCAAGAGTCAAATACCTCTACTTCATTTCGCAGTCTTAAGGGGAACGCTCAGCCGCAATTATCATGCACAATTGATTCAAACAGGGGAAAATATTACATTGAAAATGAAATACTGCGTACTCTCCTGGCCGGGTCCAGCTCCATAATATAATTATCTCAGAGTTGCAGTGTCCTGAGGTTTCTGAGGTTCGGGCCAGGTTCGGGCCAGGTTGGGTGAATAGGCCATTATTCAAACTATTGTTTTGCTAGATATGCAGACAGTCAAAATCTAAAATAAAGGTTGGCATATCTAATAGGAAGGATATTCATGCAGGTTGACATTTATTGTCATGAGTCTTGTCCTGGAGGCAGAACTAGAGCCATTTCCCATTGATATATTGTAGCACTTCATGGAAAACAAAAATAAGCTTTTTGGTCTTAATTTAAGGTTAGGGTTTGGCATTTAAGGTTAGGGTTTGGCATTCTGGTGGCCACTCTACAGAGCGGCCACCAGAACAAGATTCATGGTGAAAAAGACTAACCTGCAATATCCATAGGCCTACATAATGTAGAAAATCAAATATCATTGAGGTTTGGTATTGTGTCTCTACTGGTTTGAACCAGGCACAATATTAATTTAGGCCTAGTAGTATACAATTTGTATTTTCCTGTTTTAGGCCTGTTGGCAAAAGTGTAAATGCTCACAACTCAACATACAGAACAGTCTCTACCAAGACGATCAATTGGTCAAGCGGGAAGGAACGATATCCTTGGAACTTCCATTTCCCTCCAAATCCCCTTAATGAGTTGATGACAAAATATTTGACTCATGTTTAATTGCTTTCCCTCCCTTTTTCTGTTCCTTCCTTTTTTTCGGGTGGGGCTGGGACACCCATTGTTGTGGTACGGTGAGTGACGGTGGCGTGGTGAAGGTCTCACACCGACTGAGCTGGCACTGCCTGGGAGACACACAGTCTCCATTGAAGCCGGCATGGCTCAGATCCAGCGTGGGAAGATATCAAAGGAGGCCTGACTCCTGCAGCAGCTCTGCAGCAGGGGAGGAGAGATAAAGAACTGCAGCAACCCAACTGGGCCGTACAACCAGTGTGCAATAAATAAAGGTGTGCATCCCAAATGAAAACACATTCCCTTTGTAGTTCAATACTTTTGACCAGGGCCTATATGGGAATATATAGGAAATAGGGTGCCATTTGGGAAACACCCAACATCTGCAGGATGACGTTACGAACACTTTTGAATCAAATTTTTGTTGCCTGATGGTTAAAGAGGTTGGAAAGCGTCCTGGGTTTTTATGACGTGTCTGGTCAGCTAACAAAGAAGGGTCCGTTTCAGCTTCAGGCTCTGGGCGTTTTGGCTAAGGGGCCAAGTTAAGCAAAACACATAAATGGGGCATTTTTGGGTCAGGCTGATATGCTCAGTCTGCTCAGACAGCTAGTGCTGTGTGGAAGGTTAGCACAAACCTATCATCAAGCTGTTATTTCTCCTGCATAGAGTAGGTGCTCCGCTGTGGGACCTGGTGCGTCATCCACCAACCGCATCATCATCCCGCATTATGGGAAAGAATGGAGCTCCTCTCACAAAGTGAGGGCATTATCATTCTTTAAGAGTACAACTCGCCTGTCATGCCCAATTCATCATTACCTTGGCCTGGGTTTCCTAGTGCCTCGGTGCATGCAGCGATTCATCAAGACCGTGAAGTATCCTTTTTACGCTGAGAGCAGGGGGTGTATAGAGCAGGGGGTGTATAGAGCAGGGGGTGTATAGAGCAGGGGGTGTATAGAGCAGGGGGTGTATAGAGCAGGGGTGTATAGACCAGGGGGTGTATAGAATGGGGGGGGTAGTTTTTTAGATAACCGTTCTTGTTGGACCAATGTATTTATCGTTTTGTTCACCAACCCCTATGGGATTCAATATAAATCCACAGTGGGTTTTAATATAGGGTCAACGACTTTGGTTCTTCAGCCTGAATGTCGACTAGAATTGATTTGGCCCTGGGGTACTAGCCCATATAGCCCTGGCTAACCTGCTGTCGGGCTGCTAGCGAGAGGCTACGATTAAACCGCGTTCAAAAGGCCACCGTCGATCAGCCCCACAGGAGGTCATTTCATTTTAATTGTAGGTAACGACGAGGCTACAGCTCCTGCACTCTCTGCTAGTCCCCCTGACAATGGTTATAGCCTACAGTTGGGGTAATAGTAATGTCATATGGCATGACAGTTGAACAAAAGATCATAAAATGTAGGATATGGCTATTTTAAATATACACTGAGTGTACACAACATTAGGAACCTCTTCCTAATATTGAGTTGCACTCCTTTTTGCCCTCCTTTTTGCCCTCCTTTTTGCACTCCTTTTTGCCCTCAGAACAGCCTCAATTCGATACGATAGACAGCTGTCCCTGATTGAGAACCATACCCGGCCAAAACATAGAAATAAAGAAACATAGAAAACGAAACATAGAATGCCCACCCCACATCACACCCTGATCTAAACAAATAGAGAAATAAAACACTCAAAACAGTGCGCCTGGCACCTAGTACCGGATCCCGTTCAAAGACACTTACATGTTTTGTCTTGCCTATTCACCCTCTGATACACGTACACAATCCATGTTTCAATTGTCTCAGGGCTTAAAAATCCTTCTTCAACTTGTCTCCTCCCCTTCATCTACAGTGATTGAACTGGATTTAACAGGTGACAGCAATACGGGATCATAGCTTTCAACTGAAATCACCTGGTCAGTCTATGTCATGGAAATAGTTCCTAATGTTTTGTACACTCAGTGTATGTATGGGTAGTCATATTATATTATATTATATTATATTATATTATATTATATTATATTATATGAACAGCAACTCAAGTTGACATGACGAGTTGGTTGATCCACTAATAGTACACTAAATCTACTAACTGAACAACAGAACTGCACTGGTGCAAGGCCTCACTTCCCTTTGGCTAGTTCGACAGTAATATACAATATACAATCAAAATGCTAATTGTAACGGCGTGTGGAATTCAATGTCTCTTATAGCATAATCCCCTTCTTAATTAGGCAAAAGCTTCAGGTATTGCCCACGTACCGCTCTCTCTTCTCTCTCTTGCTACTGCTCATTAGCTAGACGATATACTCACGACACCATGCTGGAGAACTTTTATATAGGTCAGCATCATGAGCCAATCTTACTGATACTTCTCTACAGCGGCCCGGAGGGGGCAAATGCTTTTTTAGTCAGTCAGATTCTTCATAAGCCATGTCAAAAACATGGCATTTACCTCTAACATGTATAGTACAGCCAACACAACAATGTAAGACATTAAAACCACAATGTACTTAAAAACATAGGACCGTATGACATATAAGACCATAATAACAAAGACCGTAACACCAAGGACTATCACAGCAAAGGTGATAACACCAAAGACCGCAAAGGACCATAAAAACAAAGATGATAACACCAAAGACTGCAAAGGACCATAAAAACAAAGATGATAACACCAAAGACTGCAAAGGACCATAAAAACAAAGATGATAACACCAAAGACCGCAAAGGACCATAAAAACAAAGATGATAACACCAAAGACCGCAAAGGACCATAAAAACAAAGATGATAACACCAAAGACCGCAAAGGACCATAAAAACAAAGATGATAACACCAAAGACCGCAAAGGACCATAAAAACAAAGATGATAACACCTAAGACCGCAAAGGACCATAAAAACAAAGATGATAACACCAAAGACCGCAAAGGACCATAAAAACAAAGATGATTGTCAGGACCCGGTTACGAACCCGGGTCTCCGGAGTGAGAAACAGTCACTTAACCAACTAAGCCATGAATAGTCGGCAGAACCCAGAATATGAGGCAGACACAGCAGTACTTGAGACGGTGTATTTAATGAAGTAAAAAGTGAAGTCCTTCAGGAAAACATGTAACTCCTCAACCTCAAAAGGAATTCCACAAGAACAAAGGTAATCCTCCAAGACAAAAATAAGGTAAATCCACAAGGTGGTAGGTATAGCATAAAAAAGCCTCAAAAGATACTAAAAAATAAATAAACAAGAACAAAAAACAGAATTCCACAAGAGAGTCCACCGGGATCAACAATAGTTCACAGAATACTAGGCCTGGGTGCTAACATACAAACACAGAGCAAATAACTGAGGAAAACTAAGGGTTTAAATACAATCAGGGGAAACGAGGCACAGGTGCAAATAATAATGGGGATCAAGGGAAAACAAAAGGTCAAAAAGCACAATGGCATCTAGTGACCAAAAACCGGAACAACCCTGGCCAAATCCTGACAATGATAACACCAAAGACCACAACAACAAAGTCATAGCATTAGCATTGTCTGATTCAATTGTCCTTGTACTGTACAGACAGAGGCAGACAGAGGAGTGGGTGAGTCTGGAGGTCAGTCGCAGATTGGGAGAGATGTACATGTTTCATCTGTCCGGAACGCTAAAATGCATCACTCCCTCTCTTTTCTATCGCTCATCCACTCACTCACTTCCTTCTCTCTCTCTCATTCTCTCTTCTTCGCTCTCTAGGACGAGTCTCTTCACTGTTTCCAGTCTTTCTTGCCATCTCTCTCTTGCGTCATCAACCTGCCTCTTTCTTTCTTTTTTCTTTCTTTCTTTCTTTCTTTCTTTCTTTCTTTCTTTCTTTCTTTCTTTCTTTCTTTCTTTCTTTCTTTCTTCTCCCTTTCCCTGTCTAAGCGTTCATGTATAATACATTAGAGCATGGCTGAGCATAAATTGAGTCAATAGTGCTACTGTTGGTTAATCCACTATCGGCCATGCTCTATCTTGCCTGGTCTGCAGAAAAGAGCCCCAACAAAACTATCCCAATCAGTGTAATGGCCTGAGCTAACTCAAAACAGTAATAATCTCTTCGTATCTGCTCTAATCAGTGGAGTGTTAAACAAATTTACCCATCTTATACAGGGAGATAGACAAAAAGGCCTTGTCGGGTTGAATCTCAGCTACGCACATCACAGCTAACATAATCATAGCTCACATGTATACAGTTGGCACTCCCTGCTTCAAACAAAAGCACTTAGGGAAGAGAAAATATGAACGCGAAGCTCTCATTTCAGAGAAAGACCTAATAGGACATTTCAGAGAAGGTGCAGGGCGTGACCTCTGGGGTGCTGTGTAAATGGTTGCAGGGGAGCTGGGGTGGGCACTTTGTAGTTAGAATAGCGCGATGGTGGCGGCTCTGAGCGAAACTCATTAAGATAATGTTGCCCAACTTCCATAACTGAAATGTCAATAACGGTTTTAATTAACTCGGCTTCCTAAAATGGCACTGGACCAAAAGGGGGCTTTGTGTAGAATCTCATAGAAAGAAAACAAAGTTTTGCGAGTCAGCCAAGCATGTCAGGTTGCCCTAGATAAATAAAAAACATAGTTCGCCCTCCCCTCCTGTCAGAGTACCTTCCCTATGGTGGGTAACTACACTTACATTTTTACACAACTTCCACTGCTTTGCGACTGTCCAAATATGGACAGCGTACAAACATGTTACTTTTACACAGGCATCCACAGGTTAAGTGCTTCAGCATGGTCTTGAACCCAATGTTTCTCCTGGGCCACCGAGGCTTTGCGCTATGCACAACCTATGCATCTCCAAGGATCTTACTAATTAATGAGAGTGCTATACTGAGGGACCTGGAGGGTAGGTAGGTTGCAAACAGCACAGTGCTTCAACCTGACCGACACAGACATATGCAGCTGAAAATAGCTGAGAATGTGTGGGGAAAAAGAGAGTCTTGCACCGTATATCTTAGTTAAATCAAATAACTGTTTGAAACCCAACACCGACAGTGTTTTTTAACAAACAGTAGACACTGTTTTAAACAGGTGCAGCTTAAAATTGTCTGTGTGAAAAAAAGCAATAATCTGCGTATATACAGTTGAAGTCGATATATTAACATACACACCTTAGCCAAATACATTTAAACTCAGTGTTTCACAATTCCTGACATTTAATCCTCATAAAGATTCCGTGTCTTAGGTCAGTTTGGGATCACCACTTTATTTTAAGAATGCGAAATGTCAGAATAATAGTAGAGAATGATTTATTTCAGCTTTTATCTCCTTGATCACATTCCCAGTGGGTCAGAAGTTTACAATTAGTATTTGGTAGCATTGCCTTTCAATTGTTTAACTTGGGTCAAACGTTTTGGATAGCCTTCCACAAGCTTCCCACAATAAGTTGTGAATTTTGGCCCATTCCTCCTGACAGAGCTGGTATAACTGAGTCAGGTTTGTAGGCCTCCTTGCTCGCACACACTTTTTCAGTTCTGCCCACAAATTGTCTATAGGATTGAGGTCGGGGCTTTGTGATGGCCACTTCAATACCTTGACTTTGTTGTCTTTAAGCCATTTTGCCACAACTTTGGAAGTATACTTGGGGTCATTGTCCATTTGGAAGACCCATTTGCAATCAAGCTTTAACTTCCTGACTGATGTCTTGAGCCGTTGCCTTAATATATCCACATAATTTTTGTTCCTCATGATGCCATCTATTTTGTGAATTGCACCAGTCCCACCTGCAGCAAAGCACCCCCACAACATGATACTGCCACCCCCGTGCTTCACGGTGTTCTTCGGCTTGCAAGCCTCCCCCTTTTTCCTCCAAAATTTAACGATGGGAATTATGGCCTAACAGTTCTATTTATGTTTCATCAGACCAGAGGACATTTCGTCAAAAAGTACGATCTTTGTCCCCTGTTGCAAACAGTAGTCTGTTTTTTTATGGCGGTTTTGGAGCAGTGTTTTCTTCCTTGCTGAGCGGCCTTTCAGCTTATGTCGAAATATAACTTGTTTTATTGTGGATATAGATACTTTTGTACCTGTTTCCTCCAGCATCCTCACAAGGTCCTTTTCTGTTGTTCTGGGATTGATTTGCACTTTTCGCACCAAAGTACGTTCATCTCTAGGAGACCGAACGCGTCTCCTTCCTGAGCGGAATGACAGCTGCGTGGTCCCATGGTGTTTATACTTGGGTACTATTGTTTGTACAGATGAACGCGGTACCTTCAGGTGTTTGGAAATTTCTCCCAAGGATGAACCAGACTTTTGGAGGCCTTGGCTGATTGGCTGGCTGATTTATTTTGATTTCCCATGATGTCAAGGAAAGAGGAACTGAGTTTGAAGGTAGGCCTTGAAATACATCCACAGGTACACCTCAAATGATGTCAATTAGTTGTCAATACACTCAAATGATGTCAATTAACCTATCAAAAGCTTCTAAAGCCATGACATCATTTTCTGGAATTGTCCAAGCTGTTTAAAGGCACAGTCAACTTAGTGTATGTAAACTTCTGACTCACTGGAATTGTGATAGTGAATTATAAGTGAAATAATTTGTCTGTAAAGAATTGTTGTAAAAATGACGTGTGTCATGCACAAAGTAGATGTCCTAACCGACTTGCCAAAACTATAGTTTGTTAACAAGAAATGTGTGGAGTGGTTGAAAAACAAGTTTCAATGACTCCTAAATGTATGTAAACGTCCGACTTCAAATGTATTGTCACCTCCAAAGGTTTTGGCATCCTTGATAAAGATGAGCAAAAATGACTCCATTTATGTATTTATAAGAATGCTGTAAGTACAAAAATGGTTTGCTCAGTAGAAATGAATATCCAACTAGTCAGTGACAATTATGTGGAGTTTGTGACAACAACTATTTGAGCTTATTACAGTATTGTAGACACTATGTCTTGGAATGACCTATGATCTATGTAGAAGAACCCTTTACCTTTTAACAACTCTGGTGTGGCGTCTGAGCATCGTAGAGCAAAACACATGTACATGGTCATTTAGAAATTTTTGAAAGGCATTTTTTGTCCATTACAATAACATCAAATTGATCAGAAATGCAGTCTAGAGATTGTTAATGTTGTAAATCACCATTGTAGCTGGAAACAGCTGTTTTTTATGAAATATCTACATAGGCGTACAGAGGCCTATTATCAGCAACCATCACTTCTGTGTTCCAATGGCACGTTGTGTTAGCTAATCCAAGTGTATCATTTTAAAAGGCTAATTGATCATTAGAAAACCCTTTTGCAATTATGTTAGCACACCTGAAAACTGTTGTCCTGATTAAATAAGCAATAAAAATGGGCCTTCTTTAGACTAGTTGAGTATCTGGAGCATCAGCATATGTGGGTTCGATTACAGTCTCAAAATGTCTAGAAACAAAAAATGTTCTTCTGAAATTTGTCAGTCTATTCTTGTTCTGAGAAATGAAGGCTATTCCATGTAAGAAATTGCCAAGAAAATAAAAGATTAAGATGAGTAAAAGAACACAGACACTGGACAGGGGAACTCTGCCTAGAAGGCCAGCATCCCATAACATCACAAATCCACCGCCATATTTTAGGTATGCGGTTCTTTTCTGAATATGCATCCTTCCTGCGACACCAAACCCACCACTGTCGTGCATAAGCAAAGAGCAAAATGTTTGTCTCATCTGACCAGTTTCAAAGCAAGTGCCAATGCCGTTTAGCATCCCCAGGTGTTTACATTTGTTGGTTAGTCTCCCAAACCATCTGTGCGTGAGGAAGATAAGCTTTCTTAGTAGAAGAACCCAGTGTAACTTGACTGGCCTGCACAAAGTTCTGGCCCCAACTTCATCGAACACCTTTACGAATGAATTGGAACGCCGACAGCGAGACAGGCCTAATCGCCCAACATCAGTGCCCGACCTCACTAATGCTCATGTCTGAATGGAAGCAAGTCAAGTGTCCACACACTTTGGGTCATCTAGTGTAGATATCACAATGTTATTAACTGATTCACAGCGACACTGATTGTTTTTGATCCTCCAGGGGCCTTGATCTGTGTAACACCAAAATGTTGTTGATTCCTAATGGGAAGAAGAGGTGGAACTGGCGATTTCCCCCTGGATGGAACGTATAGAGTAGTAAGCCTGCAACTACAATTATTATTTCTTTTTTGAAACCTGCATGCGTTTTATCGAGACGTCCTAGGGATAAGCAAAAACATTGGTGGAGAAAACAGTGTCACTGACAGAGAGAGCAAACCAGAGAAGAAACAGATGACGCACAGGCGTTGTGACAGATTGCTCCAGGTGATCTCATTGGTTTATCCTCGCTCACTTGCTTGAACTCCCGTCTAGGGCAGACCAAAGCAGCTGCCAGCGACTGCAGTATAAGGTTGGCATCTTAAGGAGAAATCGATACCCCCCCCCCCCCCCACCCACCCACCCACACCAAAAAACAGAAGAGAAGCAGTCGCTTAAGAGTGAACCTCATTTGTAGGGCAACGGTAAGCAACACAATGACCTAATGATGTTAGAGGTGTACACTAAAATACATTTATTCACTCCGTGCTCAGGAGAGAGAGAGAGAGAGAGAGAGAGAGAGAGAGAGAGAGAGAGAGAGAGAGAGAGAGAGAGAGAGAGAGAGAGAGAGAGAGAGAGAGAGAGAGAGAGAGGCGGTGTTTCACCTGGCCCTAATAGCGAGCTCGCAGAGATACATAACTTTCCACTGTCACTTCCCATTTGATCTGACAGGGCATACATTACGAGCCTCCTGCCCCCGCGCTCCGCCTTGCCTTCCCACCAAACACAAAAACGGATGACATATTGCACAAACAGTCCAAGGTAGCAGACAAACGAGACGCTGCGCGTTTCCATTTTTCAGCACCCCGCCAGGCCAGCTCTTTGGGTCTTTAAGTTGAAACCAAGTGGAAAATGAACAGTGTTGGTGTGTCGTTGGTGTGGCAGAGGCCAGCTATGTTGCGTGTGTGTGTGTGTGTGTGTGTGTGTGTGTGTGTGTGTGTGTGTGTGTGTGTGTGTGTGTGTGTGTGTGTGTGTGTGTGTGTGTGTGTGTGTGTGTGTGTGTGTGTGTGTGTGTGTGTGTGTGTGTGTGTGTGTGTGTGTGTGTGTGTGTGTGTGTGTGTGTGTGTGTGTGTGTGTGTGTGTGTGTGTGTGTGTGTATGCATGCATGCATTTGCTTGTGTGCAATTGTGTCCATGGATGGCCATGCATGTATGTGTAATCTGCATTATACCTTATGTGTGTTCTCTGCAGGCCTGAGGCTGAGTGAACTGTGTGAGCAGCATGGTCATGTATGGAGACTCATATGCCTGGTCCACTAAGTGAGAAGAGGTGCTACCCTATAACAGAGATTTCCAAACTCGGTCCTGGGCCCCACCACAGGTCCATGTTTTGGTTTTTGTCCTAGCACAAAACATCTGATTCAAATAATTAAAGCTTGATGATGAGTTGGTTATTTAAATCAGCTGTGTAGTGCAAGGGCAAAAACCAAAACGTGCACCCGAGTTTGGGAAACCCTACCCTATGAATACAGGCTGGGAGTGGGAGTAGCTGATTGATTCCCTATATAGTGCACTACTTTTGACCATGTTCCACGTATCTGGTGAAAAGTAGTGCACAATGTTGGGAATAGGGTCCCATTTGGGAGACAGACTGAGGGTACAGTGAGGGTCACAGCTATGGGGGCTAGGATAGAGTGGTTGCCATGCATAGGTAGGAAGCCGTTTATTTAGTCATATTCACAACTCAATGCTTCTATACAATATATTTGACTTCTGTTAAACATTTAAAAGTATTAGCAATTAAGCATATCTAAATAATATAGAGTAGGCTTTACAGGTATTTTGGACATTGATGATTTTTTGTCAGAGGCAAATATGGAGATATTGTCACCTGTATGCTTTTCAATAACATGCTGAGCATCACAAAATAAATGTAGAAATCCATATTATTCAGTTATTGTGCCAACGAGCGTCTGCAATGCCAAGGGCTAAAATATAACTCCTTTCTATTTCTGACGGAGATCGCGCTGAAAGTCCTGCCTCTCCCATCTCCTCATTGGTTTATAGAAGCAGGTACCCACGTGCCATCTCCTCATTGGTTGTACCCACGTGGGTGATTGAAAGACGAACTGTTTTGCCGGTCGTGGTGGTAACACTATGAAAATTTAGATACCGATCACCATTATAAGTTCAAAGATGAAAAAGCCTGGAAGGAGGAGAGATGACTAGAAACGAGTCGGTTGGCCGTTTTATGTGTGGATTAAGAGGACCTTGTGCATTTCAGGTAAAATAACAACTCAATGTTTATATCCCAGGACAAATTAGCTAACAAGTGCAAGCTAACTAGCTAAATTTCCATACATGTTTAATGCTTCTCAACCTGTCCCCAAATGAATGTCATTGGTTCAGAGTTTGATTTGATATTTTAACCTTTGTGCCGTGATCGCGTTTGGTGTAGGGGGACAAAATAAATGTATGCACGATAGCACACGCGCACAGCCAGTTTGGGTTCCGTGTAAGGGTCTTGACAGGGTTCAAGTCAATCCTTTAGTCTTGTGTGTGTGTGTGTGTGTGTGTGTGTGTGTGTGTGTGTGTGTGTGTGTGTGTGTGTGTGTGTGTGTGTGTGTGTGTGTGTGTGTGTGTGTGTGTGTGTGTGTGTGTGTGTGTGTGTGTGTGTGTGTGTGTGTGTGTGTGTGTGTGTGTGTGTTAACCTTCATTTCTTGTCTGAATTCTTCTTAAAACTCTCGCTGCTCACCTCGTGTTTGGGCATGCTGACCGAGGGCGCCGGATGAATATAGAAATACGCGAGCAAACCACGGCGGAAAAAGAGATGTCACGACCCGGTAAATAGCGTTGTAAAGAAGAGGGGGAAGAGAGGGCATAACACAAAGGGGGCTAGACGTAAAGAAAAGACATCCTGAGCCTTTTGGGAAGGGAGAGAAGGGAAAAGAAATGTTATCCCTGTGAGGCAAAGCGACTTAATGGAACTTCTCTTATCGGCACCGATGCAGAGTCCCCGCCGCTCCCTCGGTTTCACTTTGATGTGGGACAAGAGAGAGGGAACAGAGAGAGAGAGAGAGAGAGAAAAAGAGAGGGGGGGAGCACTCTGAAGACTACCTCACACACACTTTGGTATGCTATACGACAATGCATCAGAGCTCCCGATATGGATTTCCAAATGCGGATACATTCTGGATATTATTGTTAGTGCCTCTAACTCCTCCCTGGACACTGCTATTCAAATAGGGCCATTTAGATATGAAATCAGTTTCCATATGCTGCCCCTCGATACTGCCGAACGCTGTACCGTTGTGAGCGAATACGGCTTAGATGATATTTTATCACAGAGTAATGTGAGAAAGGAGGTTGCTGGGTTTCTGGTTGCTTTTCTGGAGAGCTGAGAGAGCGACTCCTCCAACTCCAGACTGCCATCTGGCAAAGGAAGGCATGAAGTGCACTCAGCCAAAGACAGCATTAATAAGTCATTTTAAAAGGCTCAATCCGCAATATTCAGGGCTCTGGTCAAAAGTAGTGGGCTAGGATATATTGTAGGGAATAGGGTGCCATTTCAGACACACGTGTTTGTAATAACAATGCATACAATATCTGTTCTAACGGCACAATCTGCAATTTCTGGGTGCTGGTCAAAAGTAATGCACTAGATCATAGGGAAAAAGGCGCTACTGACAGACAGATACACACTCTTGTCTCTGCTTATAATCAAAATGCATAATAACGCCAAAACTAATTATTTAAAACGAGGTTAAAAGTTACACCAATAGGTCTAAAAATGTGAAAACACTCCTTACTTCATCCTTGCATTCTCCCAAACATGTGTCTCTACCACACTTTTATCCACCTGCATCTAAATCAGCAGGCCAAATTGGTGGGAGGGCTTTAATCAACACCATTATTCTAACCCTTGCCTGTCCAAACACACATGAAACAATTACACAATAGAATAGACTGAATGGGATGAAATTATTAGATAGAATTCAATAATTTTTTGAGTTTGTAACTGGATTAACGAAGCAGGTACCTGAATTCATACATCGAAACAAACATTCAATATATACAATTATAATATTGGGAAAAATGTCTCTGTGATTGAGAAGTGAGGATCTCCTCTAACATGCTAATCACAATCACTCGTTCGAGGTCCTCGGGGGCTGCCTATCCAACTGCCTGCTCGATAAATGGCTCGTTTATTAAGGCACACAAGGGCCCCAATCGAGGCTTCAGCTCGGCTGTCTTCTCCTTCCCATTTTCCCCTTTTCCAGAGTGGCCGGCCGGTGCTGAAGAGAGACACTGTTGCTAGTCTTCCCAGAGGCCCCAAGGTTTGTTTCCCGTCCCGTCAATATTGAATAATGCATGTGGTCTTAATCAAACAAACACAAATGAGGATCACTTGCCAATCAGTGTCGGATGACTGGTCTAAGGTGTTGTCTGACTCGAGAGGCCTGGACTTGTTGTGCTTGTCTCCATCTGCCTTCAAATGTTCCTGTCTCTGCTTTGTGCCTCTCGCTTTCTTTTATCATCCCTACATCCCTTCCCTTCTCCTTTCTGACTCACCCAAACTGTTGTTGTGCCTCAGGAACACATCTTATATGCCTTGGCTGCTCCTTCCATTAAAGATTACCTTCCTCTTTAGCGGTCCATTTTGGGCCATAGGGTCTACAGTTGATTTTCCGAAAAAGTATCTCAAAGTATTTGAAAGGGTAGAAAATACTATTTGAAGCCAGGTATGCACGCCAGAACCCATCCAGACTAAATGTCTAACACCACATATTGACTAAAGTGGTATCAATGAAGGCTTGATCAATAATCAAATCATGAAAAATAAGCATGCTATTGATTTGAAATACACTATGAAACAGTTTCTGCTCATTAGCTAAGCACATAGATACCAACTAGACCCAGGGGAGATGACTATTGTTCATTTCTCCGATTGGCAAGTATCTCAAATATTTGCATGACATATTTCCAATAATCAGATGCTATCAAGTACATTAAAAAAGTATCATGTCAACGCATGTGACAGACAGATGGACAGACAGACAAACAGACATTTACATTTGAGTAATTTAGCTCTTAACCGGAGCGACTTACAGGACAGACAGACAGAAACAGTGTTGGTCTTGGGAGGTTCTCTACCTCTCTGGCACTATATTCACTAATCACAGCACTCATTACAGGTTCCAGGCCTGTCTCCTATGTCAGCAGCTAGTTTGACAGGGGTGGTAATTGCTCTCAACCCTCGGCATCACTCCTGCTGTGCGTCTGAAATGAGTGCTATTCCCTACATAGTGCACTTATTTTGACAAGAAAACTGGTCGAAAGTAGTGAACTATATATATATATATATACATACATACAGTGGGGCAAAAAAGTATTTAGTCAGCCACCAATTGTGTAAGTTCTCCCAATTAAAAAGATGAAAGAGGCCTGTAATTTTCATCAAAGGTACACTTCAACTATGACAGACAAAATTATTAGAAAAAATATCCAGAAAATCACATTGTAGGATTTTTTATACATTTATTTGCCAATTATGGTGGAAAATAAGTATTTGGTCAATAACAAAAGTTTATCTCAATACTTTCTTATATACCCTTTGTTGGGAATGACACAGAGGTCAAACATTTTCTGTAAATCTTCACAAGGTTTTCACACACTGTTGCTGGTATTTTGGCCCATTCCTCCATGCAGATCTCCTCTAGAGCAGTGATGTTTTGGGGCTGTTGCTGGGCAACACGGACTTTCAACTCCCTCCAAATATTTTCTATGGGGTTGAGATCTGGAGACTGGCTAGGCCACTCCAGGACCTTGAAATGCTTCTTACGAAGCCACTCCTTCGTTTCCCGGGTGGTTTGTTTGGGATTAGTGTCATGCTGAAAGACCCAGCCACGTTTCATCTTCAATGCCCTTGCTGATGGAAGGAGGTTTTCACTCAAAATCTCACTATATGAGTTTGAAAGGTATAGATTGAACATATTCGAATGAATGCTTATGAGCCCTGGTCAAAAGTAGTGCATTAAATAGGGAATAGGGTGCCATTTGGGACACAGACCATCTATCCCAC
This sequence comes from Oncorhynchus gorbuscha, assembly GCF_021184085.1. NCBI lineage: Eukaryota > Metazoa > Chordata > Actinopteri > Salmoniformes > Salmonidae > Oncorhynchus > Oncorhynchus gorbuscha. The sequence continues at coordinate 46,813,560 of NC_060189.1, read as the reverse complement.
CGTCTGTTTCCTAAATGGCACCCTATTCCCAATTTAGTGCACTACTTTTGACCAGGGGAATAGTGTAGCATAGGCTGCTTTGTACCGTAGATAGTGTAGCACACTTCATTAGGACACATCGAATTAAATATGGTTGCTGTGGTTAATGGATGCAGAATGCTAATTTGACGGGCACAAAATATCCATGTGACAACTGGAATATTATCCATAGGCATATTGCCCTACCTATATGCATTTTCACTTATTGAAGTGAAAATGAAACCTGTCATTCTCTTTGAGTTGACAGAGCAATAGTGTGTTTCTAACAGCCCTTCATTCAAATAGGTTAGGTTGTTTGGTTTTTCCCAAATACTTTAGCTGTGCTAAATAATGATTGCCTACCATAATGGTACCGATGGAACAGTCCCAATAGTGTAAACCCCGCCCACATGGCACTCCAGACAGAATTAAACAAGATAAAGGGGTTTGAAAGAAAAACCCAGAGCCCAAAAATATTGATAAAGTGCAGAGCTGTCAACTCTGAGTTGCCAATTCTCACACATTGCCCATGAGACACATGCATTTGACCCTCTTCTCAGACTCTCACGGCACACCTCTAAAATCTCACGCATTTAAAAGTACGGCTTTTGTTTTTCTAATTAGTCCATGTTAACTTTTCCCAACTGTGCTCCAAATCATTTTTGAAATAGGAGCATCTGCGCCTGCAATTTAACATCATTTACATTTACATTTAAGTCATTTAGCAGACGCTCTTATCCAGAGTGACTTACAAATCATGAGAGGAACTTCTATCGTTGTCCTGTCCCGCCACGGCGAATTGTGGCACGTTGAAAGCATATGATTGGTCCAGTTATGTAAGGGATTCAAGGGGATAGAAACGCCATTTTGGACACAACCCGAAAAAGATTAGAGTGGCGCTGAACGGTGAGCAAGCGTTCTCCACTGAGTTTTATACAACTGTAAAAAGAGGAGCGCGGTTTTATGTTCAATGTTGCCAACAAAAATGACTGTGCTGTTACTCCCGTCCCTATTGCAGAATGCAGTAAATGTTCATTCAATCCACACTTGCATTCGTCCCCTTGTTTGGTGATGGACATTTCGGCTGCGAGAACCAAAAATGGCAGCAGACAGAGACCTACAGTATGTGTTGGTAGGGTCGTTCGGTGGGGTGACCTGATTTGTAACTATGAAAATAATTTTGTGAACCCAAAAGTGTAAGTTTGATTCTAGAGGGGAGACAATACATTTAAACATGATTTGGTTAGGGCGGAGGGGCAAATAGATTAATGTCATCTTGTCTTCAGGAGATGTTATTATTTATTTACTTTGGAGGGTCTGATTAGTGGAACAATTCTCATTCTTAACAATAGGCTAAAATATATTGTAATTAGTGTGCATGTCAGCAAGAACACTACTGTTATTCCCTACACTTTTAACAATTATTCCACTTCTTCACAATTTTGTCACCTCACCTCCTCACATATTTGAAATCCGATATGCCTACTTTTGTCTTTGAAAGGGAATTATATGAGAGCACTAGGACCATGCCTCAGGACTACCTGGCCTGATGACCCCTGGCTGTCCTACGTCCACCTGGTCGTGCTGCTGCTCCAGTTTCAACTGTTCTGCCTGCGGCTATGGAACCCTGACCTGTTCACCGGACATGCTACCTTGTCCCGGACCTGCTGTTTTTGACTCTCTCTCTCCAATGCACCTGCTGCCTCGACCTGCTGGTCATCTATGAACGTTTGAACATCTTGAAGAACAACCTGGCCTTAATGGCCATGTACTATCTCCACCCAACACAGTCAGAAGAGGACTAGCCACACCTCAGAGCCTGGTTCCTCTCTAGGTTTCATCCTAGGTTCCTGCCTTTCTATGGAGTTTTTCCTAGCTTCCACATCTGCATTGCTTGCTGTTTGGTGTTTTATGCTGGGTCCCTGTATAGCACTTGACATCTGTTGATGTAAAAAGGGCTTTATAAAAAAAATCAATATTGATTGATATCTATTTTTGCAGCCATTCATGACAGCTCTGAATAACTCAAACAAAAGTATTAGATATGAAATGCTCCATGAATCAAATATACTTTTTGACTCACAACTCATAAATGCATCATATATCGAGTAAGATGATTGAAGGGATCTTGAACTAGTAGGCATAAACCAAATGCGTATTAGATTTATTCAATTTTTCTTGAAGGTTGGGTATTCATAGTTTTAAAAAACCAGCATGCAACCAGCAGTATATTTGATTCATGGAGCATTTTATATATTTTACTCTACTGAGTAAAAGGGATTAGAACTGTCTATGATAACCACCCTTTTTATTTAACTAGGCAAGTCAGTTAAGAACAAATTCTTATTTTCAATGATGGCCTAGGAACATTGGGTTAACTGCCTGTTCAGGGGCAGAATGACAGATTTGTACCTTGTCAGCTCAGGGATTTGAAGCTGCAACCTTCCGGTTACTAGTCCAACGCTCTAACCACTAGGCTACCCTGTCGCCCCAGCCCCAGTTGGCCCCATTGATCCATTAGCCAAGTTCCCACAGACACCATGGGAGGAGAAGTGAGAAACCCAGGAAAGCCAACATTTGGCTTTCTCAAACCAACCCGGTTTCAAATACTATTTGAAAATCTTTCAAGTACTTTGAACGTTTGCTTGAGCCTATCTGGAGTGCCAGGCGGGCGGGGTTAGGCGTTTTGCGACTATTCTGTTGGTGCCACTGTGCCAGACAAGCTCAATCAAGCCCAGCTGAAGTATCTGCAATGATCTCAAGAGTATTGTAACCCAGTTTTGCTCTCAACAGGGTTGGTTACCGAGCGCTCCCCCGAGTATGATGAATTGCGGTACAGTAGGTTTGTGTCATCATTTAACCTGATCCAGCGCGTCAGTGGGCCACTCCACCGGTGCTGCATTAAGATGATAAATGGCATGGATGCTGCTTCAACAGAAAAGGCTGTTATTGCATCTCTCTCTCTCTCTCTCTCTCTCTCTCTCTCTCTCTCTCTCTCTCTCTCTCTCTCTCTCTCTCTCTCTCTCTCTCTCTCTCTCTCTCTCTCTCTCTCTCTCTCTCTCTCTCTCTCTCTCTCTCTCTCGGCACAGTAGTGAGGCACTCACTGCTGTATGTTATTGTTTAATTTGGGCAAATTAGGGGAGTGAAAGGGTAGGTCACAAGAAATGCCAAGAGGAGTACATAGCTTTTGAATTAAAGCATTGGGAAACACCATACCCATTCTAACAGTAGTCCGATTTTAAGCAGCGCCAATAACAGCGAGGTATGTATTTACAACTCTCCCAATGGTGGTCTACAGACTCCCTGCCGCACACACATCAAGAAAATAGCCTTCACGCTTACTCAGCATCAAACACCCGGCGCATCCTATTTCGTAGAAAGGGCCTTTTGATATGGCAGGGTGGTTGCTATCGATCGCCTGACTCGTTGCCACCTGACTCGATGAAAAAACAACCAGATTTAGACTGCCGTGACACATTGAGGCTTCTCATCGAGGCTGCTCGGTGGCAGAGCTCGGCTCCTGCACAGCACAGAGGAGAATCCCAATTCATGATGCATGATGCAAGCTGGATGGCGGAAGGAAGCGGGGCACCGGCAGGAAGAGGAGAGGGGACATGGCCTCGAGGTGCAACAGGCCTCTCTGTTGGGACCCATTTAGAATCCCATGCAGGCAGCACAAGCCAACAGAGAGAGAGAGAGAGAGAGAGAGAGAGAGAGAGAGAGAGAGAGAGAGAGAGAGAGAGAGAGAGAGAGAGAGAGAGAGAGAGAGAGAGAGAGAGAGAGAGAGAGAGAGAGAGAGAGAGAGAGAGAATGAGGGAGGGAGAGACAGGGCAAAGAACAACAACAAAGATAATTGAGACAGAGAGAGGAGATAATACAAAAGCGTGAAGAAAACTGGACATAAATGGCATAAGACACCTTGTATAACTAAGATAATTGGATGTGTCAGGTATTCAATTATGTACTGTGCCTATATTCAAACCCCTTGACTTTTTCCACATTTTGTTATGTTACAAAGTGGGATTAAAATGGATTGTCATTTTTGTCGACGATCTACACAAAATTCTCTGTAATGTCAAAGTGGAAGACAAACTATTTTTTTGTTTTATTAATGTAAAATAAAACACATATTTTGATTAGATAAGTTTTCATCTCCCTAAGTCAATACATGTTCGATTCACCTTTGGCCAGTTTTTCTGGGTAAATCTCTAAGAGCTTTGTAAACCTGGATTGTACAATATCTGTCCATTATTCTTTTAAAAAATTCTTCAAGCATTGTCAAGTTGGTTGTTGATCAGTGATAGTCAAAACTGTAACTCAGCAATATTCGATGTCATCTTGGTAAGTAATTTGTATATTTGGCCTTGCGGTTATTGGATTTGTCTCCCATACTGAACCAGGTTTTCCTTTAGGACTCTCCCTGTGCTTAGCTCTATTCCTTTTATTTTTATCCTAAACAAACTCCCCAGTCCTTGCCGATGACAAGCATACCCATAACATGATGCAGCCACCACCATGCTTGAAATATGAAGAGTGGTACTCAGTTATGTGTTGTGTTGGATTTGCCCCAAACATAATGCTTTACTTTAGTATTGCAAACATGATGCATGTTTTGGCACATTTTTATTCTGTACAGGGTTAAATCTTTGAACTCTATCATTTAGGTTAGTATTGTGGAGTAACTATAATGTTGTTGTTCCATCCATCAGTTTTCTCCTATCACAGCCATTAACTCTGTAACTGGTTTAAAATCACAATTGAACTCATGGTGAAATCCTTGAGCAGTTTCCTTCCTCTCTGTCAACTGAGTTAGGCAGGACGCCTGTATATGTGTACTGACTGGGTGTAGTGATACAACATCCAAAGTGTAAATAATGACTTCAACATGCTCATATAGATATTCAATGTCTGGTATTTTTTATACTTATCTACTAATAGGTTCCCTTCTTTGCAAGGCATTGGAAAACCTCCCTGGTCTTTGTTGTTGAATCTGTGCTTGAAATTCACTGCTCGACTGAGGGACCTTACAGATAATTGTATGTGTGGGGTATAGAAAGAGAGTAGTCATTCAAAAATTATGTTAAACACCCTTATTGCACACAATTAGTCCATGTATCTTATTATCTGACTTCAGATTTTTTGTAGGCTTGCCATAACAAAGCGATTGAACACTTATTGACTCAGCTTCATTTTTTATTAATTTGTAAAAATAAATAAAAAAAACACTATTTGTCTAAAAACACTATTAAACTTTGACATCATGGGTTGTTGTGTAGATCAGTGACACGGAATATAAATGTAATAACTGTTAAATTCAGGCTGTAACACAACAAACTGTGGGAAAAGTATTGTGTGAATACTTTTTGTGTGAGATTAGTAGGCGAACAGCCTCCAGTGATGATGAGGTCAAGCATATTGCCTGCCTTGTGAGTGGGAGGTAACTGCGAAAGGGTCAAAACACCATTTGTTAAGATTTACTGTTGTCATCAACATAAAAATATACCATGAATGAATATTGAAGTAACACATTGAAATGAACACGTATTTACTTCATAGGTGATGGAAACATGATCTCATTTTTTATATTTTAAACAGGAAAGGTTTCAATGTTTCAACTGTCCAGTTCAGTTCATCCCGTTTTATGGTATCAATTCAAAATAATTGAATGCAATTAACCCTTTGACGCGTACGATCACATATTTGTGATCATTGTTGAGTGGTGATTAACTAAGATGTTTAGCAGAGATATATTAGACTAAAACCTGATATTTGGGGTGGCAATTTATGAACCTTTATTGACAATTAGGAGATGGCAATGAAGGGCACATCTCAGCATTGAGTATGGTTAATAATAAGTGTTTACTTCGGGCATGGGATGGGACAGCCTCACCAATTAGGGTCTCCTTCTCTCGCCGCCTCTGTAACTGGCGCCACAGTAATTATATGGGAGAAGCCTGTCAAAACTCATTGCGAGGCTTTACGCGCTCCAAAATCAACCGCACGGAACGCAGGATGTGTGTATGTGTGTGTGTGTGCGGAGGGAGCTCTCAGTGTGATAGCGAACAGTACGTGCTACTTAGATCTATTGGTATAGATAAGTACTGACTAACACATATCCTGCAATATCAATAGAGATAATAGAGATAGACATGATCTTCCTGGTTAAAGAAATGCTTGCGCTGTAACGCAGAGTTTAACCACAATATGTAAGCAATGTCTTTTTATTATTTAACCTTTATTTAGGCAGGGATTCCCAAGGGAGTCCTGCATGACAAGACCAGCAGATATTACAGTTAGAGACACACAAATCAAGGTGGGAGCAGAGGAAACAAAACAAATACAAAAAAACAAGGTCCTTCACCAACAGTCTGTACTGACCGAAAGGCACCAATGCCTCTCCAACCGTAGGGTATTATGAAGATTGTCCTATAAGTGAAACTAAAAGCCGCTTTACTTAAATCTGTAGTGACAGGTTGCTAAAAATGGCGCCGGAGCAGAAGGCAGATGTTTTACGTGCCCCCAACCGATTGTGTTATTTTGTTTGTTTATCTGCGTTATATGTAACTTATTTTTGTACTATTTTTGTACATAATGTTGCCGCTACCTTCTCTTATGACCGAAAATAACTTCTAGACATCAGGACTGTCATTACTCAGCAGAAAACCTTTTATTCTTTCACGACTCTGACGAGCCTGAGGCGGAGGATATACGGCTCACTCGGGGACAGGCCCCGACCCCAGTGATCGGGCTGGCGGGCTGACTTCTGAGAAGTAGAAGGCGATCGAATAAATCCCCACTCCCCTCAATTTTGCTCACAAACATGCAATCTTTGGACAATAAAATGGACGAGTTATTGGGAAGATTAAACTACCAACTAGACATTAAAAACTGTAACATTTTAAGCTTCACGGAGTCGTGGCTGAACGATGACAATATCAACATACAGCTGGATGGTTATACGATGTACCGGCAGGATAGAACAGAGGCGTCTAGTAAGACAAGGGGGGGCGGTCTATGTATTTTTGTAAACAACAGCTGGAACACGATATCTAAGGAAGTCTCGAGCCATTGCTCACCTGAGGTAGAGTTTCTCATGATAAGCTGCAGACCACATTACCTACCGAGAGAGTTTTCATCTATAATCTTTGTGGCTGTTTTACATATCACCACAGTCAGAGGCTGGCACCAAGATAGCATTAAATGAGCTGTATTCTGCCATAAGCAAACAAGAAAACGCTCAAAAAGGGCTGCTCTCCTAGTAGCAGGGGACTTTAATGCAGGGAAACTTAAATCCATTTTACCTCATTTCTATCAACATGTTAAATGTGCAACCAGAGGGGAACTCTGGACCACCTATACTCCACACACAGAGATCCAAAGCTCTTCCTCACCCTCCATTTGGTAAATCTGACCATAATTATATCCTCCTGATCCTTCTTATAAGCAAAAATTAAAGCAGGAAGCACCAGTGACTAGATCAATAAAAAAGTAGTCAGATGAAGCAGATGCTAAACTACAGGACTGTTTTGCTAGCACAAACTGGAATATGTTCCAGGATTCCTCCAATGGCATTGAGGAGTACACCACAACTGTGGTTGGCTTCATCAATAACTGCATCTATGAAGTCATCCCCAAATTGACCGTATGTACCAGAAACCATGAATTACAGGCATCATCCGCACTGAGCTAAAGGCTAGAGCTGCCGCTTTCAAGGAACAGGACTCCGACGAACCATCAAATAGGCAAAGCATCGAGTCATACTACACCGGCTCTGACGCTCGTCGGATGTGGCAGGACCTGCAAACCATTACAGACTATAAAGGGAAGCACAGCCAAGAGCTGCCCAGTGACACGTGACAACAGGACAAACTAAACTACTTCTATGTTCGCTACGAAGCAAATAACACTGAAACATGCATGAGAGCACCAGCTGTACCGGAAGACTGTGTGATCACGCTCTCCACAGATGATGTGAGTAAGACCTTTAGACAGGTCAACATTTACAAAGCCGCAGGGCCAGACGGATTATCAGGATGTGTACTGCGAGCATGCGCTGACCAACTAGCAAGTGTCTTCACTGACATTTTCAAACTCTCCCTGTTCGAGTCTGTAATACTAACATCTTTCAAGCAGACCACCATAGTCCCTGTGCCCAAGAACACTAAGTTAACCTGCCTAAATGACTACCGATCCTTAGCACTCACGTCTGTAGCCATGAATTGCTTTGAAAGGCTGGTCATGGCTCACATCAACACCATCATCCCAGAAACCCTAGACCCACTACAATTTTCATACCACCCAAACAGATCCACAGATGATGCAATCTCTATTGCACTCCCCACTGAGCTTTCACACCAGGACAAAAGGAACACCTATGTGAGAATGCTATTCATTGACTACAGCGCAGCGTTCAACACCATAGTGCCCTCAAAACTCATCAATAAGCTAAGGACCCTGGGACTAAACACCTCCCTCTGCAACTGGATCCCGGACATCCAGACGGGCCGTCCCCAGGTGGTAAGTGCAGGTAACCACACATCTGCCACGCTGATCCTCAACACAGTGCCCCTCAGAGGTGCATGCTCAGCCCCCTCCCTGTTCACTAGTGACTACACAGCCAGGCACGACTCCAACACCATCATTACATTTGCTGATGACACAACAGTTGGAGACCTGATCACCGACAACAACAAGACAGCCTATAGGGAGGAGGTCAGAGACCTGGCCATGTGGTGCGAGGACAATAACTTCTCCCTCAATGAGATCAAGACAAAGGAGATGATTGTGGACTACAGGAAAGGGAGGACCGAGCACGCCCCCATTCTCATCGACGGGGCTGCAGTGGAGCAAGTTGAGAGCTTCAAGTTCCTCAGTGCCCACATCACCAACCAACTATCATGGTCCAAGCACACCATGACAGTCATGAAGCGGGCACGACAAAACCTATTCCCACTCAGGAGACTGAAAAGATTTGGCATGGGTCCTCAGATCCTCAAAAGGTTCTACAGCTGCACCATTGAGAGCATCTTGACTGGTTGCATCACTGTCTGGTATGGAAAGTACTCTGCCTCCGACCGCAAGGCACTACAGAGAGAAGTGCGAACAGCCCAGTACATCACTGGAGCCAAGCTTCCTGCCATCCAGGACCTCTATACCAGGCGGTGTCAGAGGAAGGCCCTGAAATTGTCCAAAATCAAATCATATCAAATCAAATGTTATTTGTCACATACACATGGTTAGCAGATGTTAATGCGAGTGTAGCGAAATGCTTGTGCTTCTAGTTCCGACAATGCAGTGATAACCAACAAGTAATCTAACTAACAATAAAGAATATGTACATAAGGATATATGAATGAGTGATGGTACAGAGCAGTATACAGTAGATGGTAGCGAGTACAGTATATACATATGAGATGAGTATGTAGACAAAGTAAACAAAGTGGCATAGTTAAAGTGGCTAGTGATACATGTATTACATAAGGATGCAGTCGATGATGTAGAGTACAGTATATACGTATGCATATGAGATGAATAATGTAGGGTAAGTAACATTATATAAGGTAGCATTGTTTAAAGTGGCTAGTGATATATTTACATCATTTCCCATCAATTCCCATTATTAGAGTGGCTGGAGTTGGGTCAGTGTCAATGACAGTGTGTTGGCAGCAGCCACTCAATGTTAGTGGTGGCTGTTTAACAGTCTGATGGCCTTGAGATAGAAGCTGTTTTGTCAGTCTCTCGGTCCCAGCTTTGATGCACCTGTACTGACCTCGCCTTCTGGATGATAGCGGGGTGAACAGGCAGTGGCTCGGGTGGTTGATGTCCTTGATGATCTCCAGCCACCCTAGTCATAGACTGTTCTCTCTGCTACCACACGGCAAGCAGTACCGGAGCGCCAAGTCTAGCTTCTACCTCCAAGCCATAAGACTCCTGTACATCTAGTCAGATGGCTACCCAGACTATTCACATTGCTGCCCCCCCCCTCTCCACACCACTGCCACTCTCTGTTGTCGTCTATGCATAGTCACTTTAATTAACTATACCTACATGTACATACTACCTCAACTAACCGGTGCCCACCACATTGATTCTGTACCGGCACCACGCTGTATATATTGTTATTTTTTACTGCTCCTCTTTCATTGGTTAGGGTTAGGGTTAGGGTTAGGGTTAGGGTTAGGGTTAGGGGTTAGGGGTTAGGGTTAGGGTTACTTTTATCTCTTATTCTTACCTGTATTTTTTGAAACTGCACTGTCAGTCAGGGGCTCGTAAGTAAGTATTTCACTGTAAGGTGTATTACCTGTTGTATTCGGCGCATGTGACTAATACAATTTGGTTTGGTTTGATTTGATTTGACAGACGGAATGTTTAACCTGCAAATGATATCTTATTTAGAGCTGTACATTACTGTAAGACACCAAAACGCACTATGTTATGACAGAAATCCAAAGAAATGCCGTGTTGAAGTACAGTGAGAAGACAAGGATACATCAAGTCACCTTAGTTATCAATATCTGAAGAAAAAAAAAGCTCAACGACCCACAAACCCAACGTTGACTTTTTGGTGTGGCCATTTCCTGAACATAAGCCTCCTTGCTCTCTTGCTGTGTACTCTGTAAGAAGCGAGCGAGAACAACCAAACAGAGGCCAAATGGAAAAATGCCTTCTAATTGTGCTTCTGGCGCATTAGTCGTGACAGAACTGCTAGCGCCGGTGACATTCTCCTTGAGATCCTTCTCACTTCGTGTACGAGCCACTAAAGAGGATACTCTGCACGGATTACCATGTACCCACTAAGAGGGCCACTTCAAAGACAAGCTTTGATCATGGCATATAATGGTATTTTGCCCTCAGAAAAAGTGATCATGTTCATGTTTTTCATTTCACCCATACACTGAGTGTGAACCATACATTGAGTCATATAGCCTACTGAGTATAATGAGGTGGTTTTTTGCTGAAATGGCCACCCCTTTAAAGCTCACTGTAACACAAAGCACATTTGCCATTTACCAGTGGCATATTTCCACACAGCCCATATACTAAGCCACCCTAAAGTCAGGTAAAATGGCAATTACACACAGTAATAACATAATAAGCACCAATAGAAAATATGTGTGCCAGAAAGGACATGTCATTTTCTAGAAAGTGCCAGGTTAAAAACTAGTGGGACAGGTAGAGTGCTACATTTATGCTACCTGTAGAGTATTTTTGCGAAGATGGACACTGTAATGTGTGTATATGAGAGGCGAAGTCAAGTGCAGGAGAGCTGAGTATAATAAACAGACGCACTTTAATACCGGTTACCAAATGACAGCACATAACACATACAAGTGCCAAAAACACGGTCTAAAACAAAAGTGCAATGCCTGACAATCGTCCACGTAACAAATAACAATCACTCACAAATACCACATGGGGAACAGAGGGTTAAATCATTAACAAGTGATTGGTGATTGAAGCCAGGTGTGATAACACAAAGACAGAACAAATGGAAAATGTTCAGCTAGAAAGCCGGTGACGTCGACCGCCGAACGAACAAGAAGAGGGACCGACTTTGGCGGAAGTCGTGACAGACACGGACATGTGATTCATATCATTTCACTTGTGACTTTTGAGCACTCCTAAAACCCTTAAAATGCTCACTAAGCATGGCAGTATAACATGCAACGAATAACAAAGAACGAGTTTGATCAATTCACTCAACTGCATATCTTCGGGCGCTCTTTCTCCCTGAAAAATACACACAGTGTATATTCATTACAGAAACCGTTTACCATTTAAGAACCATACGGAAACAAACAGCACAAAACAAGAGTTTCTACTGGACAAATGCAGGTAGGTAACTGCCCGTTTGGTTCCGTTTGCTGCCCTTTAAGAAATGTTTTGCCACAGAATCGGCGGAATGAATACACCCCAAGTATGTCAGCATGATATGTTACGAACGAAGAGCAATCAACTGTAACTACACAACCGTGGCATATAAAATGCGTTAACTAAAGCTCATCATTGTCTTTCACCATCACCATGCATTACATGCCAAACATATAGAGCTGTGTACGCGTCAAACGAGTGCACCTCGGATGGCAAAAGATTAATGGGTGTCTTGGATTGCGACTGGATTGCAACAACTTGCCTTTAACTGTGGGTGTGGTAGGAGTCATCACTCCTGAATATACATCTAATTCCCCATTCAGGCCACGCTTTGCAATGGGTGACACAAAGCCAGCCCCATCTCAGACATGGGTTCAAATAGCATTTGTTTTCTTTCAAAGACATTGAGAGTTTGATTGAGTGTACCTTAAGTGCCAGGTTGGCGGGGTTTTCAACTTCAGGATTAGTCCATTGATTTCATCTGTGTTGACCAAGCTTTAAGCACAGCTAAAAAACTTAGGGGACCAAAACAAATTCTTATTGAACACAGCTCTGTCTTGCGCCGGGTGACCCAAAAACCAGTTCTGAAATCATCTGCCGTCATTGACTCATGTGGCAAGACCTGGCACTGGAAATAGCCGCGGGGGTGAACATCCCAACTGCGAGTGCTTGAGAGCTTATCGAGGGGCTGATTGTGACGGGCTGTGCTAACTGTGCTAACCATCCACCATACTGACACTCAACTCTTCAGTCCTGGCCGCCTGACAGAAGGCAAAAGTGACGATAGAGGGGGAGACGAGCATGTGTAAAACAAAAGGGGACATTACAGTCTATCCCACGTGTTGAGCCTGCCGGGTACTACAATGCAAACTGCCGGGTACTACAATGCAAACTACAATATTTAAAAAATATATATATTTCACCTTTATTTAACCAGGTAGGCTAGTTGAGAACAAGTTCTCATTTACAACTGCGACCTGGCCAAGATAAAGCACAGCAGTGTGAACAGACAACATAGAGTTACACATGGAGTAAACAATTAACAAGTCATTTACACAGTAGAAAAAAAAGAAAAAAGGGAAAAAAAGAGTCTATATACATTGTGTGCAAAAGGCATCAGGAGGTAGGCAAATAATTACAATTTTGCAGATTAACACTGGAGTGATAAATGATCAGATGGTCATGTGCAGGTAGAGATACTGGTGTGCAAAAGAGCAGAGAAGTAAATAAATATAAACAGTATGGGGATGAGGTTCGTAAATTGGGTGGGCTATTTACCGATGGACTATGTACAGCTGCAGCGATCGGTTAGCTGCTCAGATTGCAGATGTTTGAAGTTGGTGAGGGAGATAAAGTTCTCCAACTTCAGCGATTTTTGCAATTCGTTCCAGTCACAGGCAGCAGAGAACTGGAAGGAAAGGCGGCCAAATGAGGTGTTGGGTTTAGGGATGTTCAGTGAGATACACCGGCTGGAGCGCGTGCTACTGGTGGGTTTTGCCTTCGTGGCCAGTGAACTGAGATAAGGCGGAGCTTTACCTAGCATGGACTTGTAGATGACCTGGAGCCAGTGGGTCTGGAGACGAATATGTAGCGAGGGCCAGCCGACTAGAGCATACAGGTCACAGTGGTGGGTGGTATAAGGTGCTTTAGTAACAAAATGGATGGCACTGTGATAAACTGCATCCAGTTTGCTGAGTAGAGTATTGGAAGCTATTTTGTAGATGACATCGCTGAAGTCGAGGATCGGTAGGACAGTCAGTTTTACTAGGGTAAGTTTGGCGGCGTGAGTGCCAGAGGACCGGACGACATGTCCGATTTGACACACTGAACTCTGTCTGGAAAGTAGTTGGTGAACCAGGCAAGGCAGTCATTAGAAAAACCGAGGCTGCTGAGTCTGCCGATAAGAATATGGCGATTGACAGGGTCGAAAGCCTTGGCCAGGTCGATGAAGACAGCTGCACAGTACTGTCTTTTATCAACGGCGGTTATGATATCGGTTATGATACTATCTTACCAATCTTAAAATTGTTAGCTGACAGGGCTAATTGAGTGCCTGTAAATGACTGACATGAGACACATTGCTTGTGTATTGTATTATTTTAACTCAAAACAGTAAGTTGAGACCCCAACTGAGTTCCTAATTATTTTTTTTTTTATGTTTTCATTTTGTTTTGGTCTGGGGCCCCCTAACGGCCTGGGGCCCTAAGCAACTGCTTATGTCGCTTATGCCTGGAGCCGGCCCTTATAAAACATCAAATGGATGAAAAAGGGATGTGTTCAGTAATGCATATTGTACAGGTGTAGGATCTTAATTTGATCATCCTGCAACACATGACATTTTAAAGTTGTAGTGTGTTTGAGGCTTAAAAAGACTTCTGAAATGTATAATTTCCACTTGATGTTCCCTTATGAAAAATGTATCAATCCCTACACAAATGTCCAATCATTATAATCCACATACAATTTCATATTTCCTGCTGTAGCAAACTGACTCAAAATAAGATCCTATACCTGTAAGTGTCATATGTGTCAACACTCTCACACAGGGTGTAAAAACAAAACGCAGTAAATTTAAAATACACCGTAAAAAAAACATTGTCTATCGGGTTCATCGCAACAACCGCCATATACTGCTACTACGCCACATGATTCATCGTTATTGACATTTTACAAAACACTACATCAATGACATTTCTCTTTAGTTTTTCATATAAAACCAATCCAAGACTCAGCTGTTTCAGCAGGGGGGGCAATTGTCTGAAATGTCACTCCCATTAGAGAAGCTCCATGCTTCTGGGTGACTTTTGACAGTTTGATAGCCGAGAGAGGTCATTCAGAGGCAGAGAAGTGAGAGTGAATCTTGCTATTGTGGAGTCGGGATAAAAAAATTGCACTTTTGACAGCTCAGACAGGTGCCTGTTAGAGCAGGGAGAGAGGAAGACATTGCTCTGCCACATGGAAATGGAGTATCATGCATCAAAGAATTAATTCGTCAAAGGACTCGTTGGAACATGGAGTCTGAGGCAAGGTGGACGAGACCTCTTCTATTTTTTTAGAATGGGCACGCGGCAGGGGAACACAGTGTACCTTGCTTTTTGAAACCAACAGACCTCCCATCCTCCCTTCTCTCCCATGAAAGGCATTTTTTTGCTCAAGAGGCTGATCTCACTCAATCTAGTCACTGACAGGGTGCTCTAACTTCACATGCTGGGTTCTTTCTCAACTGGCACCCTATTCCCCTATATACAGTGCCTTCAGGAAGCATTCATTCCCCCTGAAAAATGTTCAATCTAATATACATAAGTACTGCCACCCCTTTACTATGACACACCAAATTGAGCTCAGGTGCATCCAATTTCCTTTGATCTTCCTTGATGTTACTATAACTTTATTGGAGTCCACCTGTGGCCAATTAAATTGTTAATGAATGAAACATACCTGTCCCACACTTGACAGTGCATGTCAGAGCATTAACTATACCATGAAGTGCAAGGAACTGGCCGTAGATTTCTGAGATAGAATTGTGATGAGGCATATATCTGGGAAAGGTTTTTAAACAATATCTGGAGTGTTGAAAGTTTCCAAGACCACAGTTGTCTCCATTATTGGGAAATTGAAAAATATGGAACTACCCAGACTCTGCCTAGAGCTGGCCGTCTGACCAAACTGAGCAACCAGGCAAGACGGACCTTGGTCAGGTAGGTGCCCAAGAAGCCAATAACCTGTGACAGAACTACAGAGTACCTTGGCTGAGATGGAAGAATCTGCCGGAAGGACAACAGTCTCTATAGCACTTCACCAATCTGGGGTTTATGAGGGAGTGGCTCGCCGAAAGCCACTCCTGATAAAAAGGCGTATGATAGTAAGGCTGGAGTTTGCAAAAAGGCACGGGAAAGACAAAGGTAAAATATAAAATAATATAAAAATAATATGTGAAAGTCCTTGAGGCGCCCAACCAAAGCCCAGACTTGAATCTCATTGAAAATCTGTGGAAAGACTTTGCTGTTCACCACCACTCAACATCCAACTTAACAGAGCTTGAGAAAATCTGAAAAGAAGAATGGGAGAAAATCCCCAAATCCAAATGTGTAAAGCTGATGCAGACATTCCCAAGACAACACAAAGCTGTCATTGCCAACAAATGTGCTTCTTCAAAGTACTGAGTCAGGAGTGTGAATACTTATGTAAATTAAATATCTCAGTATAAAATGTTCTCTAAATTTGCTAACATTTCTGCAAACATGTTTTCACTTTGTCATTATGAGGTATTGTGTGTAGATGGGTGAGAATTAAACAAAAAATGTAATCCATTTAGAATCCAGGCTGTAACACAACATGTCAAGGTGTATGAAAACTGTCTTACGGCACTACACTTGACCAGGTTCCACAAGAATCTTGTCAAAAGTAGTTCACTATATAGTAAATAGGGTTCTATTTCGGACTGTAGTTCTACAACCACTGAGGACCATTGAAGACATAGCATGGTTAAAAAGCCAAACTGTTAAACTGTTACAGTGTGAAAGCCAGCTACAGTAGCCTTATTGGTAGCAAGATCGTTAATTGGTTTGCTATTGCTGGCGCACCAGGCAATTCAAAACAGACTTTCACATGACTGGGGTTTCCTCTTCAAATGGTATTTTTACAGCACCATGACAATGGGCTTCTTAATTTATTTGATTGACTGCAAAAAGTTACCTGGAAGAAAAAAGAGTGAAACTCAACTTTGCTTTTCAAAACAGCTTCCAAACAGCCCAGAATCAATCTATTTCCTGCCTCGTTCGGAAAATCCGTAACCCATTTTATTGAATACCACAGTCCTTTACAGTGGCGGCCCGTCATTTAGGGCAGAGCTCCACCTGTTAGGCCCCACACTTGTTTTGTTTGACATGTTGGCATTAATACGTGTCACATATCAGTTTGCAAACAATGTAAAAAAAAATGTAATTGAGTTAATAAATCTGTATACAAACATGGTCTCTTTTTTGCTTTCTTGAGTAAGGCAGCTCAAAAATGGAGGTGTTTCAGCCTAGCTCAGTGCTTTCTGTGGTGGTGGGGCTAGCCTGATTGGCTCAATTTCTGTCACTCGAGGGACAGTACGTCATCCCCAAATCTAAGGTTAGAGCCCGAAAATGTTATCACCTTGGGTTCTGCCATAAAGTTATATTAGAAGTGCCCACCCAAGAAGGCTGAAGGTCATTGGCCACAGATAGAATGACATCAAATCACGTTAGATCTGTAGATTTTATTGTACTGGTCATGTCAACGTCATACATTCAAAATCTTAGCTAGCAAGCTAGCAGTTGTCACCATGAATCAAGTCGATAATCAAATCCTTTTCAATCCTTGTCATATGAAGAAAAATTAGAGATAAAACGTCTCTGTGCTCATCGCCCATTGGACATAATGTCACGCCTTGGTCAATATGTTTTGTGTTTTCGTTATATATTTTGGTCAGGCCAGGGTGTGACATGGGTTTATGTGTTGGGTTCGTATTGGGGTTTTATTAGCATTGGGATTGTGTATGATTAGGGGTGTGTCTAGTTAGGCTTGGCTGCCTGAGGCGGTTCTCAATTGGAGTCAGGTGATTCTCGTTGTCTCGGATTGGGAACCGTATTTAGGTAGCCTGAGTTCACTTTGTAATTCGTGGGTGATTGTTCCTGTCTCTGTGTTGTAGTCACCAGATAGGCTGTAATTAGTTTCACGTTCCGTTCTGTTGTTTTGTAGTTAGTATCAGTTATTTCATGTACCGCGTTCTTTCATTAAAGTCATGAGTAACCTACACGCTGCATTTCGGTCCGACTCTCTTCTTTCAACAGACGAACACCGTTACACATAAACATTACACAAGTTGGAAATCGCAAATTCAACTAGGAGTTGTTTTGGAAGGAATCAGTGAGTTCATGACAACTGGGAACTTGGGAAAAAATGAGCTACAACAGGGAAAATACGTTTTGAACAGTCATTCAACTTGGAATTGTAAATCTGGCATCTTTCTCTTTGATGACCAGATTTGCTCATGAAGGACTGCCGCGCCACTTTCCTGTTCAAGCACATCACAGCAACATGAGTCCCAAAATGTCTCACCCTAATAAGTTGGTCTATTTTCACCAAGGTGGTATTGTAAACACATCGTTCGTGGCCGGTGTCTCTGCTTGTTTGCCTCTGGCCGGTTTTAGAGAAACGTAATCATTGAATATTGTAAGAGCTTTCATTGTCTGTTTATAATGTGAGAAAGGCTCATGTTCTGAATTCTGACGCTGTACATTTCAAAAGTGATGATTGCATTGACTACGTCCGTCGCCTCTCGCTCATTGTCTTAATCGAAATGACGGATCAAAATTAAGGATGGCCTCTTATGCGCTCGTCGTCCCCTAATGCCATAGTTTGTTCATCTCAATTGTCAGTCGAAACCACGTTTGTTTAAGCAAGTCGGCCATATCAGCTATGTTTTTTAAAAAGGCAGTAAATGAGGCTGAACAAACTGTAGCAGTGTTAAGGTGCTGGGACTGCTGTTGGGACTCTGCTGTTGGGACAGCTTTATGTAGGGTTTATGTAGGCCCTAACAGTTTGTGGGCATTGTTTGTCAAAGTTATAGTGCAATTAATGTATTGTTTAGTGTTGTGTTGTGGCTTTGCTGGCATGCATCCCACAGTTTTTTGTAATGCCCCACCTAGATTTACATGCTAAAATCACCAGTTGTCCTTTACATCCTATTGTGCCATCACCATCAAGACTCCACGTTTTCCTTGGGAGGAAGCAGGCCAAAGAATTGACAGACAGAAACCATTTATCAGACTTGTACAACTTCCTCGCAATGCTAAAGCATGCATCTGTAATTTCTGTAGGCTTAGTGCTTATTTAATATTCTCTGAGGCTCTCTATCCGTTTCTCCAACCAGCCATGTATCCAATTACGAGCCAAGCCTCTCCAAAGCCAGGTAGGGCTTTCAGTCTCTCCCTGAAGGCATCCAGGTGCTTAGCACCTTGTAAAAGCTCACTGCTATCAGGCAGACTGACATCAGAAAAAGGAATGGTGACATGCTCTTGCACAATAAAGGGAAGGGACAAGCTGTGTGTTTTGTGGGTCTGTGTGTGTGCATGTGTGCATTGCAAAGATGTGTGTCATATGACTAATAAAGAGTGAATGGCAGACTAGTTATTAACCTAATAACCACATCATCATTTTACCATCATACTATAGTGTAGGTGACGCTATCACGGGCAACATCGCAATTCTAAGTACCGCTAATATGTGGTTTCATAAAACACTACCAGTATGAGAGATTGCACTCTGTGAGAAAATGTGAATGTCAGTGCTGTTATTGTTTACATGTGTTATATACTGTATGTGCACTACCTTTCAAAAGTTTGGGGTCGCTTAGAAATGTCCTTCTTTTTGAAAGAAAAGCATATTTTTTTGTCCATTAAAATAACATCAACGTAATCAGAAATACAGTGTGGACATTGTTAATGTTGTAAATGACTATTTTAGCTGGAAATGGCTGATTTCAATGGAACATCTACACAGGCATACAGAGGCCCATTATCAGCAACCATCACTCCTGTGTTCCAATGGCATGTTGTGTTAGCTAATCCAAGTTTATCATTTCAAAAGGATAATTGATCATTAGACAAAACTCTTTTGCAATTATGTTAGAACAGCTGAAAACTGTTGTCCTGATTAAAGAAGCAATAAACTGGCCTTCTTTAGACTAGTTGAGTATCTGGAGCATCAACATTTGTGGGTTCAATTACAGGCTCAAAATGGCCAGAATCAGTTTTATTGCTTCTTTTCATCAGGACAACAGTTTTCAGCTGTGCTAACATAATTGCAAAATAGATTTTTCTAATGATCAATTATCCTTTTAAAATGATAAACTTGGATTAGCTAACACAACATGCCATTTGGACACAGGAGTGATGGTTGCTGATAATGGGCCTCTGTACGCCTATGTAGATATTTCATAAAGAAATAAGTCATTTTCAACGTTAACAATGACTACACTGTATTTCTGATCAATTTGATGTTATTTTAATGGACAAAAAAATGGGTTTTCTATAAAAAACAAGGACGTTACTAAGTGACCCCAAACTTTTGAACTGTAACGTATGTGAGCCACGTGAGATGTCAAGGAAAATATTCCATCATATGCAAATTTAACAAACAATAAAGATTGTTATTTTTTAAATGTGTCATGTATGTGGACCACACGTCAAGGACAATTATGTCGTAAGTACATATGGCAAACAATAAAGCTTATTGAATTGAATGTGCTAGTGCAGAGCCATGTATTTAGAGAGTTGGGACAGTAACATTTCTGCATTACGATTTCATGGCAGCCATGTTAGCGAACAATGTCATCTAACAATGAGTTACATGCGGAATACTTAAACAATGTAATGTAACTGAAAGTCTAGAATTGGAACATATTCAACATTTACAAAATTTGGCCCAACTCACTAAATATAAGGCTCTGGGCTAGTGTTGGAGAAATGAGTCATCATTATTCCTGATTGGATCTTGATCTGATGAGCCACAATCAGCTTCTCTCATCTCTCTGGCTCCACTTGACAAGAAGAGAGTTCAAGAGGTCAACAGCCAGAGAAATCTCACTGATTCTCATATATTCCTTGGTATGACACACTACAGACAACAGTGAGTCAAGAGTGAGAACATAGTTCAAGAGACCATTCAGATCTCCACAGCCCAAGAAATCTTACTGATTCTCATAGCACTTATTGTGTAACACACACAATAGACGAGGGTAGGTGGAGGAGAGATCAATCACCGCTGTTGACACACAATGTCACTTCCTGTGTCGAGGTGCGGTGCGGTTAATTGGTAGGATGGGGGTTTTCTGGGGTGGGGTCTGAACTGAGGGGACAAATAAAGTGAAGACTTTTATTCCAAATCCCCCCCAAATAATCTGTCATACATGAAAAATGAGAACATTTATAAAGAAATGTAGCCGTCCAAGTCAAAGAACAACACGACACACGGTTGTGTTAATCAGGGTCACCTCAGAAGTGACAAACTCAGAAAAATCCTTAGTAAAGTGTACAAACTGACCTCTGAGCATAGCTTGAAACTGGACTTTTTCGAGCTGCTGCCGACAACTTTTCGAGAGTAGGGGATAAAAGTGTTTTAGCCGCCTCGCCTTCAGTAGCGGCAATTACAGGGGCCAGCCATCCACTTATCAAGCCACCTGCTCATTTTATGTCCAGAAGTCACCTATTTATATGGAAATGAGTCTGACTCGGACTGATTCTTTCCCTGCCATGTTCGTGGCCTGGTGCCCGTGTGACAATCTGGGCACAAGGCCTGTGTCATTTTTGGTCTGGATGGCCCTGTGTTAACCTCTGCTCTATTCATAGTCCCTAGAGTTCTTCCCTCTGCATTGTTAGTATCGATAGCAACGTTTGCCCCGGCTGGTTGTTAGGGTTGTGTGTCACTCTTAGATGTTCTCTGTCATTTTCAGTCTCTCTCTCTCTCCCTCTCTTGGTCTCGGGTCTCTCTTGATTTCTCTGGTCTCCGCTCTAAAAGGAATACCATTATGTACTATGACTTCAAGGTCGTACTCATGTACCTAAGCTTTTGTCTTTAGTTTATCTTTTGAGGTTTAGAAAGGGGATCGTTAGCGTGAGTGCCCTGGTGGTGGTGGCCTTGGATCACGGACAGAGCTAAAAGGGTCGTAATTGTCCAGGTCAACTTGGAATGGACAGTCTGGTTAGGCAGTGAAAAGGCTGTGGCACATACATGTATTGCATCTTTGTGGGTTGAGTGAGGGCCATCAAGAACAGTATTTCTGGGTATTTCGATGTATTTCCTGCTTCGACCACCACCACAATATCGTGACCTAACGTCAAGGGTTAAATTAGAGGGAAATTGAGTTTTGACGAGTTGTTTTGAAGGCCCAAAACAAGCTGACGGAAATAATCTGATTGAGAGAGCACCCATATTTTGGGACAGTTCTAATCTACCACATATGAAAATCCCGCTTGAACCTACTAGTATTTGTTTTCTTTCAAATACTTAGCTGTGCTTCATTGAGACTGTCTGGCACACTGGAACCAACAGAATAGTCTCACATGTTTAACAAACCATGTACTCCACGGAGGCTCAAAGTATCTGAAAGAAACAAATACCATCTAGACCTTGGTTTACCTTAAATCAAATACCATTTTATTTGTCACATGCTTCATAAAAGAACAGGTGTGGACTAATTGCAACAATGCAGAGTGAAAGCAAACAGAGAAATAGCAGAAACGTAAAACATGTAATAATAAATGTAATAACAGATACACAATGAGCAACGATGACATGGCTATATACAAAGGCTACCAGTACCGAGTCGATGTGCAGGGGTACGAGGTAATTGAGGTAGATATGTTCATAGAGGTAGGGATAAAGTGACAGATACCAAACAGTAGCAGCAGCGTACAGTACATTGCAGAATAATAGTGTAGACATCAAAACTATGAAATAACACATATGGAGTCACGTAGTAATCAAAAAAGTGTTAAACAAATCCAAATATATTTTAGATTCTTAAAAATAGCCACCATTTGCCTTGATGACAGCTTTGCACACTCTGGGCATTCTCTCAGCCAGCTTCACCTGGAATGCTTTTCCAACAGTTGTGAAGGAGTTCCCACATATGCTGAGCACTTGTTGGATGATTTTCCTTCACTCCACGGTCCAACTCATCTCAAAACATTTCAATTGGGTTGAGGTTGGGGGATTTTTATTTTATTTTTTTATTTTTTTATTTCACCTTTATTTAACCAGGTAGGCTAGTTGAGAACAAGTTCTCATTTGCAACTGCGACCTGGCCAAGATAAAGCATAGCAGTGTGAACAGACAACACAGAGTTACACATGGAATAAACAATTAACAAGTCAATAACACAGTAGAAAAAATGGGCAGTCTATATACAATGTGTGCAAAAGGCATGAGGAGGTAGGCGAATAATACAATTTTGCAGATTAACACTGGAGTGATAAATGATCAGATGGTCATGTACAGGTAGAGATATTGGTGTGCAAAAGAGCAGAAAAGTAAATAAATAAAAACAGTATAAAAACAGTATGGGAATGAGGTAAGTGAAAATGGGTGGGCTATTTTCCTATAGACTATGTACAGCTGCAGCGATCGGTTAGCTGCTCGGATAGCTGATGTTTGAAGTTGGTGAGGGAGATAAGTCTCCAACTTCAGCGATTTTTGCAATTCGTTCCAGTCACAGGCATTAGAGTACTGGAACGAAAGGCGGCCAAATGAGGTGTTGGCTTTAAGGATGATCAGTGAGATACACCTGCTGGAGCGCGTGCTACGGATGGGTGTTGCCATCGTGACCAGTGAACTGAGATAAGGCGGAGCTTTACCTAGCATGGACTTGTAGATGACCTAGAGCCAGTGGGTCTGGCGACGAATATGTAGTGAGGGCCAGCCGACTAGAGCATACAAGTCGCAGTGGTGGGTGGTATAAGGTGCTTTAGTGACAAAACGGATGGCACTGTGATAGACTGCATCCAGTTTGCTGAGTAGAGTGTTGGAAGCCATTTTGTAGATGACATCGCCGAAGTCGAGGATCGGTAGGATAGTCAGTTTTACTAGGGTAAGCTTGGCAGCGTGAGTGAAGGAGGCTTTGTTGCGGAATAGAAAGCCGACTCTTGATTTGATTTTCGATTGGAGATGTTTGATGTGAGTCTGGAAGGAGAGTTTGCAGTCTAGCCAGACACCTAGGTACTTATAGATGTCCACATATTCAAGGTCGGAACCATCCAGGGTGGTGATGCTAGTCGGGCATGCGGGTGCAGGCAGCGATCGGTTGAAAAGCATGCATTTGGTTTTACTCGCGTTTAAGAGCAGTTGGAGGCCACGGAAGGAGTGCTGTATGGCATTGAAGATCGTTTGGAGGTTAGATAGCACAGTGTCCAATGACGGGCCAAAAGTATATAGAATGGTGTCGTCTGCGTAGAGGTGGATCAGGGAATCGCCCGCAGCAAGAGCAACATCATTGATATATACAGAGAAAAGAGTCGGCCCGAGAATTGAACCCTGTGGCACCCCCATAGAGACTGCCAGAGGACCGGACAGCATGCCCTCCGATTTGACACACTGAACTCTGTCTGCAAAGTAATTGGTGAACCAGGCAAGGCAGTCATCCGAAAAACCGAGGCTGTTGAGTCTGCCGATAAGAATATGGTGATTGACAGAGTCGAAAGCTTTTGCGAGGTCGATGAAGACGGCTGCACAGTACTGTCTTTTATCGATGGCGGTTATGATATCGTTTAGTACCTTGAGTGTGGCTGAGGTGCACCCGTGACCGGCTCGGAAACCAGATTGCACAGCGGAGAAGGTATGGTGGGATTCGAGATGGTCAGTGACCTGTTTGTTGACTTGGTTTTCGAAGACCTTAGATAGGCAGGGCAGGATGGATATAGGTCTGTAACAGTTTGGGTCCAGGGTGTCTCCCCCTTTGAAGAGGGGGATGACTGCGGCAGCTTTCAATCCTTGGGGATCTCAGACGATATGAAAGAGAGGTTGAACAGGCTGGTAATAGGGGTTGCGACAATGGCGGCAGATAGTTTCAGAAAAAGCGGGTCCAGATTGTCAAGCCCAGCTGATTTGTACGGGTCCAGGTTTTGCAGCTCTTTCAGAACATCTGCTATCTGGATTTGGGTAAAGGAGAACCTGGAGAGGCTTGGGTGAGGAGCTACGGGGGGGGCGGAGCTGTTGGCCGAGGTTGGAGTAGCCAGGCGGAAGGCATGGCCAGCCGTTGAGAAGTGCTTATTGAAGTTTTCGATAATCATGGATTTATCGGTGGAGACCGTGTTTCCTAGCCTCAGTGCAGTGGGCAGCTGGGAGGAGGTGCTCTTGTTCTCCATGGACTTCAGTGTCCCAGAACTTTTTGGAGTTGTGACTGCGTGTATTGGTTCCTGACTTCCCTGAACAGTTGCATATCACGGGGGCTATTCGATGCTATTGCAGTCCGCCACAGGATGTTTTTGTGCTGGTCGAGGGCAGTCAGGTCTGGAGTGAACCAAGGGCTGTATCTGTTCTTAGTTCTGCATTTTTTGAACGGAGCATGCTTATCTTAAATGGTGAGGAAGTTACTTATAAAGAATGACCATGCATCCTCAACTGACGGGATGAGGTCAATGTCCTTCCATGATACCCGGGCCAGGTCGATTAGAAAGGCCTGCTCACAGAAGTGTTTTAGGGAGCGTTTGACAGTGATGAGGGGTGGTCGTTTGACTGCGGCTCCGTGGCGGATACAGGCGATGAGGCAGTGATCGCTGAGATCCTGGTTGAAGACAGCAGAGGTATATTTGGAGGGCCAGTTGGTCAGGATGACGTCTATGAGGGTGCCCTTGTTTACAGAGTTAGGGTTGTACCTGGTGGGTTCCTTGATGATTTGAGTGAGATTGAGGGCATCTAGCTTAGATTGTAGGACTACCGGGGTGTTAAGCATATCCCAGTTTAGGTCACCTAACAGAACGAACTCTGAAGCTAGATGGGGGGCGATCAATTCACAAATGGTGTCCAGGGCACAGCTGGGAGCTGAGGGGGGTCGGTAGCAGGCGGCAACAGTGAGAGACTTGTTTCTGGAGAGAGTAATTTTCAAAATTAGTAGTTCAAACTGTTTGGGTATGGACCTGGAAAGTATGACATTACTTTGCAGGCTATCTCTGCAGTAGACTGCGACTCCGCCCCCTTTGGCAGTTCTATCTTGACGGAAGATGTTATAGTTGGGTATGGAAATCTCTGAATTTTTGGTGGCCTTCCTGAGCCAGGATTCAGACACGGCAAGGACATCAGGGTTAGCAGAGTGTGCTAAAGCAGTGAGTAAAACAAACTTAGGGAGGAGGCTTCTGATGTTGACATGCATAAAACCAAGACTTTTTCGATCACAGAAGTCAACAAATGAGGGTACCTGGGGACATGCGGGGCCTGGGTTTACCTCCACATCAGAGAAGAACAGAGAAGGAGTAGTATGAGGGTGCGGCTAAAGGCTATCAAAACTGGTCGCCTAGAGCGTTGGGGGCAGAGGATAAGAGGAGCAGGTTTCTGGGCATGGTAGAATATATTCAGGGCATAATGCGCAGACAGGGGTATGGTGGGGTGCGGGTACAGCGGAGGTAAGCCCAGGCACTGGGTGATGATGAGAGAGGTTGTATCTCTGGACATGCTGGTTGTAATGGGTGATGTCACCGCATATGTGGGGGGTGGGACAAGGGAGGTAACAGGGGTATGCAGAGTGGATCTAGGGGCTCCATTGTGAACTAAAACAATGATAACTAACCTGAACAACAGTATACAAGGCATATTGACATTTGAGAGAGACATACAGCGAGGCATACAGTAATCACAGGTGTTGAATTGGGAAAGCTAGCTAAAAACAGTGGGCGAGGCTAATCAGCTAGCACAACAAACAGCAGGTAAAATGGCGTTGACTAGGCAACTGGGCCGACAGATAAACAAACAAGCAGAATGGAGTACCGTGATTAATGGGCAGTCCAGCGTGCGTCAGCTATGTAGCCAAGAGATCAGTGTCCAGGGGGCAGCGGTGGATGGGGCAGGGGGGCTGGGCTGGCGAGTGTTATCCAGGTTTTTTTTTTAAAACTAACAATGACTAAATAGCTTGTAGCTAGTCAGCTGGTTAGCGTCTGGAGGTTCTTGAGTGTGTCATAAAAATAAAATAAAAATTAAAAGTAACAGCGATTCTGTATCACAGTGGGTGAGGCAGGTTTCCGGAAGGTATAAACAAAATAAAAATCAAAAAGAGATAGAAAGTAAATGGGTTCAGAGTGTTTGGGATGCGGTGATTCAGATGGTTAGCAGGCCTGTGCTAACAAGCTAACAGTTCGTAGGCCCGGGCTAGACAAGCTAGCCGTTAGCAGGCCGAATTAGCAAGCAGGGAGATAGTGAGGGCTAGAGAGTTAACCTTTGGGGGGACGTCGCGATGGGGTGAAGTCTGTTTATTCCTCTTCATGCGGTGACATCGACAGACCGGTCGTGGGCCCGGGTAATTGTAGCCCAGGAGTATGCTACAGGTGCTCAAGTACGCTAGGTGAGCTGGAGACACAGCGTTTCATAAAGCTCGCGGGCCTTGGCCAGCAGATGGATCTTTGGCGATGTCGCAACGAAAAAGCCTGTTGAAACCACCTCGGACGATTATGTCGGCGGGCCAGTCATGATGGATCGGCGGGGCTTTGTGTCAGCAGTAAAGGGTCCAGGCCAATTGGCAAAAGAGGTATTGTTGGGCCTCTTCAGCTAGTCGGGAGATGGGCTTAGCTCGAGGCTAGCTCAAGGCTAACTGGAGCTTGTTTTGGGACAGAGGCGTTAGCCAGGAGTAGCCACTCGGATTGCAGCTAGCTAGTTGCGATGATCCGGTGTAAAGGTTCAGAGCTTGCGGTAGGAATCCGGAGATGTGGTAGAGAAAAAGCAGTCTGATATGCTCTGGGTTGATGTCGCGCTGGTGTCCTAGTTAGCTTTGAAGACCGCTAGCAATGGCTAACTGAGTAGTAGCTAGTTAGCTGGCTAGCTTCTGATGGGGGTTCCGGTTCTAAAGTAAAGTATAGAAAAAGCAGATCCGTACCACATTGGGTGATGCGGGTTGCAGGAGAGTATATTCAGCTCTAGTTGGAAAGTGAGATTAAAATATGTACGAAATATATACAGAAAAAAAAACAAAGAAAACTATATTTACACTAGACAGGACGGGACAAGACTAAACACACGTCCGACTGCTACGCCATCTTGGTTTAGCTTTAGTGGATTTTTGGTGGCCTTTAGTGGATTTTTGTGGAGAACAGGTCATCTGATGTAGCACTCCGTCACTCTCCTTCTTGGTCAAATAGACCTTACACAACCTAGAGGTGTGTTGGATCATTGTCCAGTTGAAAAACAAATGATAGTCCCATTAAGCACAAACCAGATGGGATGTGTATCGCTGCAGAATGCTGTGGTAGCCATGCTGGTTAAGTGTGCCTTAAATTCTAAATAAATCACTGACAGTGTCATCAGCAAATCACCTCCACACCATCACACCTCCTCCCCCATGCTTCACGGAGGGGACCACACATGCAGAGATCATCAGTTCACCTACTCTGCGTCTCACACAAGGACGGTGGTTGGAACCAAAAATCTAATATTTGGAGTTATCAGACCAAAGGACAGATTTCCACTGGTCTAATGTCCATTGCTCGTGTTTCTAGGCAAGTCTCTTCTTCTTATTGATGTCCTTTAGTAGTGGTTTCTTTGCAGAAATTCGACCATGAAGGCCTGATTCACACAGTCTCCTCTGAATAGTTGATTTAGTTACTTGTTACTAGTCACTTGAACCCTGTGAAGCATTTATTTGGGCTGCAATCTGAGGTGCAGTAAACTCTAATGAACTTATCCTCTGCAGAAGAGGTAACTCTGGGTCTTCCTTTCCTGTGGCGGTCCTCATGAGAGCCAGTTCCATCATAGCGCTTGATGGTTTGCAACTGCACTTGAAGAAACCTTAAAAGTTCTTGAAATTTTCCAGATTGACAGACTTTCCTGTCTTAAAGTCATGCTGGACTGTGGTTTCTCTTTGCTTATTTGAGCTGTTCTTGACATAATATGGACTTGGTCTTTTACCAAATAGGGCTATCTTCTGTATACCACCTCTACCTTGTCACAACACAACTGATTGGCTCAAACGCATTAAGGAAAGAAATTCCACAAATGAGCTTTTAACAAGGCTCACCTGTTAATTGAAATCCATTCCAGGTGACTACCTCATGAAGCTGGTTGAGAGAATGCCAAGCGTGTGCAAAGCTATCATCAAGGCAAAGGGTGGCTACTTTGAAGAATCTCAAATATAAAATATATTTAGATTTGTTTAACACTTTTTTGCTTACTACAGGATTCCATGTGTGTCTTTTCCTAGTGTTGATGTCTTCACTATTATTCTGCAATGCAGGAAATAGTAAAAAATAAAGAAAAACCCTGGAAAGAGTAGATGTGTCCAAACCTTTGACTGGTACTGTATGCACTGAAAAAGTTAGTGCAAAACGGGTCAAGGCAGATAGGCTGGGTAGCTACTTGAAACGCTGCCTTTCATTATAGAAACAGTTATGTGTCTGCGAGGGATGTTTTGAATAGATTCTGTGATTCACATTTGATGCCATCCCACAACTGATGCCACAGTGCTTTTAAAAGCATTTCATTCCATTGACATACAGTATACAGAATCCATTGACATATCTCTGCCAAAAAGCTAATTCTGTTTAAAGTGCACATGATGAAAGTCAAACATAAAACACTCTGAATTGACAGAAATATGAAAGGTGCTGAGTACAGCATGCATCTCTGCTTCTATAAGTACAATACTTCATTGTCCATTTTCTGAGAACGGAGAAAGTAAATGTGTCTTTTTCAACCTAAAACCAGAAGGCACATCACCCGGAGGGGTTGAAAGCACAGGATCAGCCACAGGGTCAGCCTCCCTGGAGCATTTAAGTGCCTTGCTCAAGGACACAACAGGCAGGAGATAGCATCGAGGATACTAAACTCCCCTCAGATTTTGATCGTCCGACCTGGGATTCGAACAGCCTTTGTAACCTCTACCATCCTCCGCTAAGAGAGACGAACCTGAAATGAATACTTCCTTCTCGTGACCCTCTCACTTCTTCACGCCAGAAGACTAATTATTTTGTGTAGCTATATAAATACATCCTTTGATGGGAATAAATCAGGCTTTTCCCCGAAGTCACCGAGACGAGCTGCCTTTTCACCAGTTTGATGAAGAGCGTTATTAATTGTCAAAGCATTGCAAAATTAAAAGAGCAATGGATGGTTTAATTGAAAAGGAGGATGAAATAGTTGTTGGAAACCGTTTTCATTTCATCAGAGAAAATGCATCCCGAATGGTACCATAATCCCTGTATAGTGCACTACTTTTGAACAGAGCCATATGGGTCCTGGTCAAAGGTAGAGAAAAATGTAGGGTATAGGGTTCCATGTGGGATGGAACCAGAGGGAGGGGTGAAGCTGAGGAACTAATTGCAGGGAGAAAATGATTGCTGCTGCATTGGGGCTCTGAGCTGGGGATGGAAGGGAAGGACAAAAGGGGCTGGGAGTGGAGGAGGTCATATCTCTCTCTCTCTCTCTCTCTCTCTCTCTCTCTCTCTCTCTCTCTCTCTCTCTCTCTCTCTCTCTCTCTCTCTCTCTCTCTCTCTCTCTCTCTCTCTCTCTCTCTCTCTCTCTCTCTCTCTCTCTCTCTCTCTCTCTCTCTCTCTCTCTCTCTCTCTCTCTCTCTCTCTCTCTCTCTCAAATATTTGCAAAAGGAAACATAGACACTATGTCATATACAGTAACATATCCATTATAGATGTTTTGCTAAGCAAAATAGAAACACTAGGCCATCCATACTAGATCATAAAGACACATGGCGTAGGCTGATCATTGAATGATCTTCAAGATCTGCTCATTAACAGTAGACTTAGTGAGACGAAGTTGCATGCAAACACAGCAGCATGTCTTGATCCTGCGGCTCCCACGCTCTAACAACACAACACGAAGCGAAACGTGTGCAACACGCGCAGATATGCTGTGACTGTGTGAGAGCAAAGTCTTGCATCGCGCTATATCTCAATATCTGCTGTGCTGCTTGTTGCAACATTCTCGAATCTGGCTTCAATAGATCATCATGTGCATCGGTCATAAGATGTCAGGGGCGGCGGGTCCACTCTGTTACATTTGCATGGTATTTTCTATAGGACTACTACCACCCTTTTTCTGTAGGAAAGGTATGTAGGGTGAAACACCTTTTTAATAATTTAAACTGGGCCTCTATTTAGACTCTAGTAGGTTGTTAAAAAAAAGGTGCAGAGTGTTCTATCTGCCTGCAAGGAGACCCTCAAGCTCCACTAAAACCAATGGCAACTGGGTGCTGTTTCGAAAGATTGTTAAATAAAAGTTGTAACTAGTTGGTTGTAATATCCTAACCTCTATGATTGACACAACGGTTAAGGATGACAACAGAGTGACTCGTTCCAAAAGAGAGGCCAGCTGTTCGCACAGTGTAAACATAAACAACAACAGGCACTCAAAGAAACACATTTTCCCTTTAACAGCCAATTAATACGGATATACAGTAAACCCTCAAAGTTTCAGAGTATACGACACAATACTGCACTACGACTATTTCTGAAGCGGGCTGACCAATTAAATACAGAGATTTCACCTCGTGCCCTTCACTTATAACTGTCGTTGGGAAGCCGGTGGTTGGAACATCAAACGTTTCAATCTCCGCCTGCGTGATTGATGGCTGGTAGTTTGGGCTGCCCAGAATTGCCGTCCTCACCTCGGTTAGAAATTTGGCCCACCTCAGCAAAATCTAATTGTGCCGCGCTCTGCGCTTCATCAAAGCATTAAGTTATTGGCTTGATTAAGGTTATTAGAGATGGGAGCTAAGGGGGAGGGCAAAATGTTCTTGGAGCTCTGAGTGAGAGCGGGGTTCAAACATGTCAAAGAAAATTGGGGCATGCTTGTGTCGCCCGGGCAGGGCCGGGAGTAAATGTTCAATTCTTGAAATTAGCAAGGGAAAAAAGGTGTTCCGTGCTCGAACAGTAGATCGGTGCTACTTCGACTTAATCAAATGATGCATAAGAGGTCCTCTGTAGCTCAGTTGGTAAAACATGGTGCATGCTATGCCAGAATAGCAGGTTTGATTCCTGACACCACCCATACTTAAAATGTATACACATGACTGTAAGTTACTTTGGATAAAAGTGTTGTCTAAATGGCATATTTATTGGTTTTATATATATATATTTTTTTTTCAACCCAGAAGCCAGCCGCACCAATGTGTTGAAATGAAACTCCGTTCAACTGACGACTGAAGTCAGCCTGCAGGGGCCCGGCTCAGCACAAAGAGTTGCTAGACCCCGATGAGCCATGTAAAGTCCCCCCGGCCAAACCCTCCCCAAACCCGGACGACACCAGGCCAATCCTATGGGACTCCTGGTCACGGCTGGTTATGACACCGCCTGGGATTGAACCCGGGTCTGTAGTGACACCTCAAATCAAATCAAATAACATTTTATTGGTCACATACATATATTTAGCAGATGTTATTGCGGGTGTAGCCAAATGCTTGTGTTCCTAGATCCAACAGTGCAGTAGTATCTAACAATTCACAACAATACACAAATCTAAAAGTAAAAGAATGGACGAGCAATGTCGGAGTGGCACTGACTAAAATATAGTAGAATAGAACACAGTACATGCACATGAGATGAGAAATGCAGTATGTAAACATGACTAAAGTGGCCAGTGATTCCATGTCTATGTATATAGGGCAGCAGAATCTGCACTCTATGGTGCAGGATTGAGTAACCAGGTGGTAGCCTGCTAGTGATGGCTATTTAACATGGCCTTGAGATAGAAGCTGTTTTTCAGTCTCTCGGTCCCTGCTTTGATGCAACTGTACTGACCTCGCCTTCTGGATGATAGCGGGGTGAACAGGCAGTGGTTGATGTCCTTGATGATCTTTTTGGCCTTATTATGTTATCATGGTGAGGTACAACATTCTCCCCATGATGAAAATATATTGTTGAAATGAGCGGGGGGGGGGGGGGGACTGGGCCTGCATGGGGGAATTGAGGGCCGCATGTAATATGTTGTGAATCACGCGATGTACTCGTGGTTGTAATTCGAAGAACATAAAGGAAACAAGGAAAGTGCTCCATATGCGACTGCACTTTACCGCACGTGGCAAATTCTTCTATTATAAGGATGGGCAAATTAATGGTGGAATGATTGCTACCGGTGTGTGAGCAGCTTAGTCTATCCCACTTCACTCCCCATCTCCTAGTGTAAAGTACCGCAGTACAAAGCCATACTAGTACACAGAATAGCACAATATCACTGTAGATGATCTGGGATAATGGGTGCTAATCTTGGTGAGCCGTTTACCTATCCATTATACCACAATGCCAGCCTACCTCTCTACACACTTACTGTACAGTGCAACATAATGACGTCTGGCACAGGACAACCACACAATTAAATAGAACACGAATAATATACATGTACAGCTGAAGTCGGAAGTTTACATGCACCTTAGCCAAAAACATTTCAACTCAGTTTTACACAATTCCTGACATTTATTCCTAGTAAAAAATTCCCTGTCTTACGCCAGTTCGGATAACCACTTTATTTTAAGAATGTGAAATGTCACAATAATGA
The DNA here is from genome assembly GCF_021184085.1 of Oncorhynchus gorbuscha. NCBI lineage: Eukaryota > Metazoa > Chordata > Actinopteri > Salmoniformes > Salmonidae > Oncorhynchus > Oncorhynchus gorbuscha. The sequence continues at coordinate 46,780,446 of NC_060189.1, read as the reverse complement.
GAATGATTTATTTCAGCTTTTATTTCTTTCATCACATTCCCAGTGGGTCAGAAGTTTACATACATTCAATTAGTCTTTGGTATCATTGCCTTTAAATTGTTTAACTTGGGTCAAACCTTTTGGGTAGCCTTCTACAAGCTTTCTACAATAAGTTGGGTGAATTTTGGCCCATTCCTCCTGACAGAGCTGGTATTACTGAGTCAGGTTTGTAGGCCTCCTTTGCCTCCTTTGCCTATCAGAAGCTTCTAAAGCCATAACATCATTTTCTGGAATCCACGCTGTTCAACTTACTGTATGTAAACTTCTGACCCACTGGAATTGTGATACAGTGAATTAAAAGTGAAGTAATCTGTTGAAAACAATTGTTGGAAACATTACTTGTGTCATGCACAAAGTAGATGTCCTAACATACTTGACAAAACTACAGTTTGTTAACAAGAAATCTGTGGTGTGGTTGAAAAACGAGTTTTAATGACTCCAACCTAAGTGGATGTAAACTTCCCACTTGATCTCTATATGGACAGCATCGACTACGTCCAAAATGGCACCATATTCCCTATATAGTGTATTACTTTGATGGGCTCTGGTCAAAAGTTGTGCACTTCTAGTCCATCCAATCGAATGGGGGAGAGGTCATTTGGAAAGGAGGGGACATTTGAGCTACTGTTATTGGCTCCCTAAGATGTCTGTCAATGAAATGGAGCCACGGTTGCCCAGGACACCAGCATCAGTTCAGGGGTTTGTTCTGAGCTCTCTCAAGGACACTTTTTATTGCTATTGATGAGAATATTAATCAAACGTCAGCAAGGTTAACCAAGGCCAATGAATTAATTGATTTATAATTCTCTGTCAGCGGGGGAGGCGGAGAGGCCCGTGTACGGGGTATATGGGTTATGCTCTGACATTGTCCTGTCGTTCCAAAGCAAGCGTGATGTAGATTGACAGGCAATTAAGAGGCCGAGGGAGATTGATGTTTTCCACATTGCGGGAATGTCGAAACAGGACAGCCGAGCTGAATGTCGCAGTAGCCAAGATGCAACTTCCTCTTCTTCCTCTATTCTTTATAAGAGTTGCAAATGAACTAACTTGGAGTAGACAGTAACTTGTTTACCTAAACAGCCCAAGGGAAACGTTGTGTGTGTGTGGTCTGTTCAACCATAGCAATATCATTCGTTATAATTCTAAGGGTTAACAAGTGAATACAGCAGTATTGTCATTGTCATTCTTCGTAACGTGAAAATGTCAAGGACTGGAAGACAATAGTTGTCTTTAAAGGGATAATCCACTTAAAAACTATTTTGGTATTCGTTTCATTAGTCCACTGTTGATACAGTCCCAAAATGTTTGCATGTCAGCAGATATTGGAATTCTAAGAAGCAAACCATTGTCATGCAAAACATTTTGGGTCTGTATCAACAGTGGACTAATTAACAAAATTAACAAAACATTTTTTGGTGGATTTCCCTTAAAGTACAAGTACAAGGACGCTAGTCTGTCACAGGGCCTTATCCTCAATCCGAGGCATCGGTTCCCATTCGCACTGTGTAAACAAACTTTGTAAACTGAAAGTCTTCTCTACCTGTATACAAACCAATACGAATACAATGCAATGTTCTTACCATTAAGTACTCTTGAATAACTTCAACTGAATAACATACTCAACAACTCTGTGTGGACTGGGTTAGGCTATTGAGCAGAAATGTTTTGTGCAAGCATAGAAACAGAAACTAGATCATTTTTTTTTAAATGGTGTTATAAGTTATTCAGGACTAATTATAGAGTGCAAGGTGTACTTTGTCCACTTTGAATGTATAGTGCTTTGTGATGTCATATTCCCTAGCTATTTCAAAAACTGCACATGTGAAGTAGGCTCATACAGTGATGTATGGGTGAGTCTCAAATGGAACTCTATTCCCTATATAGTGGTCCCTGGTCAAAAGTAGTGCACTGAATAGGGAATAGGGTGCCATTAGTGATGACACCTATGTGCCGGCTTGCACTGGCACTGGCTGTGTCTGTGGGTGGTACATTGTGTGCACCTCCTTCTGGTCTCACAGTCAATGGCCAGGCAATATAATTGCATTATATATTACATGACTCATGTGCTGTACCGTGACTATCAATGAAATGACTGAAATAAGGACAGAGACAGGTAATAACAGCGACGGCGTTGACGATGTCGGCGACGGTAATGATTAACGGCGATGTTGATACAAGCGGCGTTGATGAGAACAAGTTCAAAAGGACAGCGATGACTAAAAGTGCCGTGCCAAACGTAACCAAGTTGTCTCGGCAAGCGCACACACCGCGACGATTACGATGTGAACAACAACAACAAGAAGTTCAAGCCTGGCGAATGTCAACTGTGTTACAACGTCTCCCAAGGAGAGGAAAGACCCTTCTCATTCCTGTTGGTATTCCCTGAACGGCTGGGAAATGATCTGCAACGAGTGATCTTTTTTTAAATTCGGGCATCAACTTTTTCTGTCAACACCGTCCCCGGCGAGTGCACCTTGGGTAATTACCAAAGAAGGTGCACTAGGACTCCTGGTGGAGATGAAGGATCACAACGGGCATGCTTCTGGGCAATTATGCCTTTGTAGCACATGCAATTAAGTGAAGAAATATAATGTAGCAAATTAATGATGATTGATGGGGCTAATTTGAATGGACGGATTAAGTGCAGTGTTTTAATGTGCTCATATTTCACCTTTTTCGATGGTAGAGGGACAGTGTGAAGGTCCCCTCTTGTTGGGAGACCGTCTTTTTCTGATGGGTGATACCTGGGATGGCAAATTTGGAGGGAAGAGGAGAGAAATATTACAGGTGAGAATGCTGGGTTTAGAGACAATATGCTGTAACCCAGGATTATAGCATGCTGTCACTATACACAGTGTACAAAACATCCTAATATTGAGCCCTCAGAACAGCCTCAGTTCATTGGGGCATGGACTCTACAAGGTGTCAAAAGCGTTCCACAGGGATGCTGGCCCATGTTGACTCCAATGCTTCCCACAGTTGTGTCAAGTTGGCTGAATGTCCTTTGGGTGCTGGACCATTGTTGATACACAGGAAACTGATGAGTATGAAAAACCCAGCAGCATTGCAGTTCTTGACCAACTCAAACCAGATGGCTTTCACCCTCTGAATGGCACACATACACAAACCACGTCTCCATTGTCTCACGGCTTAAACTTCCTTCTTTAACCTGTCTGCTCTCCTTTATCCACACGGATTGAAGTGGATTCAACAAGAGACATCAATAAGGGATCATAGCTTTCACCTGGATTCACCTGGTCTGTCTATGTCATGGAATGAGAGTTTCTAATGTGTTGTACACTCAGTGTATGTACAGTATGATCCACAGACCTTAAGATAAGTGCGATTCAAGACTTTGATCTCACTCGGTCACAGAATATCTGCTCATGTGCACACGTCCGCTTAGTGCTGTTACAACGTGGGAGCGACAGGACCAATACGCATGTGTTTGCATGCAACGTCATCTCACTGAGTCTACTGTTAATGATGGGGAAAATGCTGATCTTGGAGATGATTTAATAAATCAGCCTACTCTATGTATCCTGATGATAAGTACTAGTAATAATGGCCTAGCGTTTCTGTTTCGCTTACCAAAACAAATCTGGAACGGCAGGTAGCAGCATTCTTGCGGAAATGTTATATGATTACTAGTGTCTATGTTTCCTTTTCCCTACGCAAATATTTGTTCCAGCATTAGTGAATCCCAGCCAGAGGGAGAGAGAATAGATGGGGAGAGAGAGAGAGAGAGAGAGAGAGAGAGAGAGAGAGAGAGAGAGAGAGAGAGAGAGAGAGAGAGAGAGAAGATGGAGAGAGAGAGAGGAATAGATGGACACAGTGAGAGACAGAGAAAAGGAGTGAGGGCTAAATAAATAGAAGGAGAAAAGAAGAATGGAGAGGGAGAGAAAGAAAGAGAGAGGGGAGAGAGAGAGACCGATTTGCACAGCAGCGGTGGTAGTGTGAGTGTGTCCTTGGAGACCTGCAGCGCTGCAGTAAAACCACTAAGGGCACTAACCTACATTACGGGCGATCTGAACCGTTTAACCTCTGGGCCTTTAATAGAGCCCAGTGATATGGAAGGAAAACAGCTATTTAAGAAGGAGCTGTGTTCCATTTCAGTCACTAAGTGCCAGGTAGCGGTAATTTGCGGTCAAAGGTAAAAGGTGGAAGGTCAGCATGGGTAGCTGTAGAAGGTTGGAGGAGGCGGTCACATGGAGGCAATTGAATGGTGATTGGAAGGGGACACCCCTGACCTGCATATCACCTTAATGAATGCAACACATGTGAGTTGACCTTGTCAAGCCATCTTGTCAGCTCATGAACACTAAATAAGTGGGCTGTGTAATCGGATTACGTTATTTATGGGTGACCCGTTTAAAGTAGTTCTCCCTCGTCCCACTGGTCCATGATGTGTTAGTATCCTGCTTGCATACAGTACAGATCAATGTATCCACTAGAGACTGCCTAAAGAAATGTAGCTTGGTTTTTGGTCACAGGTCCAGGAATGGCTGAAGAACTGCAACATTTACCTGGAGCTAACTCTGCAAATAGCACTGCTGGTTGATTCGATATATAATAATACCTTTAGAGAAATGTTTATCTTTACAATCAGTAGAAGCTACTGTATGGTGATAGAAAGATTCAGAACTTTGGGTGAAACATCACAGCACAGTTAAAAATGCATGGTGATTAGAAATCAAACTGGATGTCCATCAGAGATAAATGGGAGGGGTTGAGGGTAGCTGAAGGATGGGATTAACAACAAACAAACAACTGTTGTAAAATACATTGTGTCTGTAAAATGTACAGTGCCTTGCGAAAGTATTCGGCCCCCTTGAACTTTGTGACCTTTTGCCACATTTCAGGCTTCAAACATAAAGATATAAAACTGTATTTTTGAACCATTCCATTGTAGATTTTGCTTTATGTTTTGGATCATTGTCTTGTTGGAAGACAAATCTCCGTCCCAGTCTCAGGTCTTTTGCAGACTCCATCAGGTTTTCTTCCAGAATGGTCCTGTATTTGGCTCCATCCATCTTCCCATCAATTTTAACCATCTTCCCTGTCCCTGCTGAAGAAAAGCAGGCCCAAACCATGATGCTGCCACCACCATGTTTGACAGTGGGGATGGTGATTTCAGGGTGATGAGCTGTGTTGCTTTTACGCCAAACATAACGTTTTGCATTGTTGCCAAAAAGTTCAATTTTGGTTTAATCTGACCAGAGCACCTTCTTCCACATGTTTGGTGTGTCTCCCAGGTGGCTTGTGGCAAACTTTAAACGACACTGGATATCTTTAAGAAATGGCTTTCTTCTTGCCACTCTTCCATAAAGGCCAGATTTGTGCAATATACGACTGATTGTTGTCCTATGGACAGAGTCTCCCACCTTAGCTGTAGATCTCTGTAGTTCATCCAGAGTGATCATGGGCCTCTTGGCTGCATCTCTGATCAGTCTTCTCCTTGTATGAGCTGAAAGTTTAGAGGGACGGCCAGGTCTTGGTAGATTTGCAGTGGTCTGATACTCCTTCCATTTCAATATTATCGCTTGCACAGTGCTCCTTGGGATGTTTAAAGCTTGGGAAATCTTTTTGTATCTAAATCCGGCTTTAAACTTCTTCACAACAGTATCTCGGACCTGCCTGATGTGTTCCGTGTTCTTCATGATGCTCTCTGGGCTTTTAACGGACCTCTGAGACTATCACAGTGCAGTTGCATTTATATGGAGACTTGATTACACACAGGTGGATTGTATGTATAATCATTAGTCATTTAGGTCAACATTGGATCATTCAGAGATCCTCACTGAACTTCTGAACAGAGTTTGCTGCACTGAAAGTAAAGGGGCTGAATAATTTTGCACGCCCAATTTTTCAGTTTTTGATTTGTTAATTTTTTTAAAAATATCCAATAAATGTCGTTCCACTTCATGATTGTGTCCCACTTGTTGTTGATTCTTCACAAAAATGTACAGTTTTATATCTTTATGTTTGAAGCCTGAAATGTGGCAAAAGGTCGCAAAGTTCAAGGGGGCCGAATACTTTCGCAAGGCACTGTATATAGAGTATGTATACATTTACATTTACATTTACATTTAAGTCATTTAGATGGAAGTAGAAGCCTAAATGTTGTTGTTCATTAGCTTACTCCAATTCGGGGAGGGGGTGGTAGGGTTAGGGAAACATAATAAAGGAAATATATAGATATTTTTTTAAAGATATATGGGGGATTGGAAATGATGCAGACAATTGCATTGATGGAAGCTACAATCGATCTGCAATATTAAAGGTGATCCACCCCTTACAATTGTTTTTATGAAAAATAGGCGCTCTTTAAAGTTTGAGAAGATTAAAGTGGGTGTGTTTAAATTGACAAGAAATGGCAATGCTTACACGTTTTGGCTTGGATGCCTCCATCCCAATGTTTTTCACTGAAGCTTATGGATACAATTACTACCTTTATCTGAAGTGGCCTACCTTTCAGCGTTGTGTGATGTGGTGTTTCACCATCCACTTGTCCCACTAGCCTAGTAATAATTCTCTTGCATGGGGAGACATAACACAAACATACACACTATGTAACACACATACAAACGGATACAAGCTAGACACATACAGTTGAGAAGCTCATTAGAGTCTGAGCACTATGAAAGTAGTGTCCTAAATAGGGAATAGGGTGCCATTTGGGATGCAGGTTGAGAAGGAGAGGCCGGGCTACTAACTGGGCCTCGAAGGCTACACGCCAAACTTGTACTAAGCTGGAAATTTCATTAATGGTTCATTTAAGATGCTGGGTTAACTGCGTTATAAATTAATGTACATTTAATTGCAAGTCATTATCAAAAAACGGTTGATGAAGCAACAGAAGGGTCAAATATTATCTAGGAGAAGAAGACCTTTACTGAAACATCTCTGCTTTCAGACCCTCCCTCATTCTATCCTCCCAACCCTTTCTCACTCTCCCGGGCCGACAGGAGGCATTAGCAACACACTCATTGCACAAACACGCACGCGCAGAGTGCGAGGCGGAAAAAGAGAATGGATGAGTTGTGATTATTTTTGAGACAAGGGAAACTGTATGTATGGCGATTGTGTGGGTACGTGCGCGTGTGCATGTTCGCAAGTGATCGCATGCATTTGTGTCTTATTTAGCAGGGATGCATACACAACCATGTACGGCACTCTAGCTGGTTGTTTGGCAGCTATACTCCCCCCTTATGGAACTTATGGCATTAGGGATATAGCAGGTGTGAGTATGAATTGTAATTCACATCAGGTCATCTCTCTGGCGTCTGCCACTCACTCAGCCTGGTTGCTCAGGGCTACAGTCTAGTTCTGCAGGGTCAGCACATCTTATAAGCGGATGGATGCTGACGTGATGATTTCAAGCAGACGGACAGACGGACAGAGACAGACACGCAAATGGATGAGATGACACACGCGCACGCAGTCGCATGCATGCCCACGCTCACCCTTTCTGGTCTAAAATACAGTTTCCTTTTTAGCAGCACAATGGACACACAAGCCTTTTCTTTACTTTTGCAAAGGCAGTTGTCGACACAGTGACGAGAGGATCTCTTTGTGTCTTGAATGATGCAAAGTGATGGCTCTACTGTAATAGGATTCTGTCTTCGCCCACGGGCCTCAATATTGGCATGGTGAAATACATTGGTAGAATTGCAGACTTCGGACTTGATTACATCCTGTGTCTGAGTTTAAATGTGTTCCTGAAGGATACAAACAGGAACCTGTCAAATCTATGCTTCTACAACATCTATCATCAAACAACAGTCACCAAAACAAAAAGTCCCCAGAATTATGTTCTACCCAATCATCGTAGCCTATTGTAAGTAATTTATGTGGAGTTGGCATTGAAACTCCTATCCTACACCAGGAGTCAATTCCACTCAGTCAATTCAGGAAGTAGGTCTGCACTGAAATGCAAATGACAGGGACATTTAAATGTGAGTTAGCTTCCTGAATTGAAATGGAATCGACCCCAACCCAGTCCTGAACATTTGCTTACAAGCTTTTGTTTTTCACTCCAGCTTTCAAGGTGTCTCGCTCGGGCCTCAATAGAGCAGTTTCATCAACCAACTGTGGCACCTGGGAAGCACTTGTCCACGTAGCCTTCTGTTTCTCAAGCTGTCCGCCCTGCTCTCCAGCAATGGCATGCAAGTGAATTGCCAGGACTTACTTGCAATACAGTGGAAAATAAACAAATATTTGTTTGCGCGCCAGCCAGCAGGGTTTATGCCCACTGTTTCACAACATTTTACTACCAGCTGGGAGGTTTGACCTTCTAAAAAAATTAATCCAGGCTATGGATCGCTCATGAATATGGAGAGTTGAGTTTATCCCAATACTAGTAGTAGCTGCTGCTAATTCTGAAATGCCCCTCAGCGGTATCTCAGATAAATATTAGAAAGCGTGTTGTTAACCCTTTACAGTCGTGGGAATTGGCCTATATGGATAGGGCTAAATTGAAATGCATAAGTATGGTAGCAATTGAAATGGAACAGTTTGGAGATTATGGGAAAATGATTAGACCGAGTTGAGGACAAAGACGTTCACATGGAAAATTTGAGTATCATGTAGTAGCCTAAATCTATCGATGTTACATTGAACTGAGTGAATGGAATATGAATGACAGTCATCCAACATGCTGTAATAGAAATAAGGCCATGCTCATGAACAAAAGAAAATCATCCTCCCTCATCTTAGACAGCACCGACTGCCACTGGAGAGAATGTTGTCAACGTTGATGCTCACGCAGTTCTAAAAGTCATGAGTCATCAGTCTGTGTCATCCTCACGATGCAACCTCATCTCACACACGCACACACGCACACGCACTCACGCGCACGCACACGCACACGCGCACACGCGCACACACACACACACACAAATACTAATGCCTGTGTGGTTTGACCAAGCTACAGACCAGCTTCACCTAGTGTTATGTCAATGCTTACCCCTTATCAAATTGCTAGTACTCCAAGGAATACATGAGGTTCATTACATCAACACATGAAAACGGTTTTCCATATTTATTTCAAAGCCCCATTTTGCTGAGTGGTGAATCTAAACACACAGGGCAGGTGTTCATTGGCAAGATCCCTTTTTGCATTCCATGTCACTTCAACCTGGGGCGGGGATGGGAGCTGGGATGGCACTTAATGCTGTAATGGACCCAGGTTTGATTCTGTTGAACCAGCCGACGGTAATAAGGAGGATAGGGAGGTACTTACATGAGATTGTTTTAAAAGTAGGTGCTATTGGCCCCGGTCAAAAGTAGTTCACTGTATAAGGGATAGGATGTCATTTGGGACTCAATCTAGACTATACCTCCAAATCCACTCAGGCACAAGTGGTGGAATCTAACCTGGTCGCAGATCTGTTTGTGCTGTCTTGCAAGGTTGACCCCCCCCCCAAACAAATTAGATTTGCCCAAAATAATTGTTATTAATGCAGAACCTTTGGACGTCTCATTAAGCAAGGTTGAGGCACTGTAAGACTCACTGTTTAACATAGTCCAGTGCGGGGTGTCTTTATACCCTGCCACCTTGTCAGTACCGAGTCGTACAGTGCTGTTGTTATGTAGGCTATGGTTGTCAGTTTCATTTGCGTGCCGAGTTCATAGTCATAACCGGACTCCCCTTTAACAGCTTGAGGTTGTCAGACCATGACAGAGAAAACACCCAATAGATTGTGCTTGGTTATGATGAGTGATGCTTCCGAGAGAGGAAAGCCGTGAGCAAGGGACTGGGGGGAGAGAGGTGGGGAGGGAGGTTGTGTGTGTGTGTGTGTGTGTGTGTGTGTGTGTGTGTGTGTGTGTGTGTGTGTGTGTGTGTGTGTGTGTGTGTGTGTGTGTGTGTGTGTGTGTGTGTGTGTGTGTGTGTGTGTGTGTGTGTGTGTGTGTGTGTGTGTGTGTGTGTGTGTGTGTGTGTGTGTGTGTGTGTGTGAGAGAGAGAGAGAAAGAGGCAGAAGAGGTGAGAGAGAGGGAGAGAGAGAGGCGAGAGAGAAGTGGAGCAGAATGGCATCCTCTCTCTTACTTTAACAGTCTACCCACACAACCAGCCCAGATGGCTGTGGTATGGTATGAGTCACTGAGGACTAGAGTCTGAATTCAATCATTTGTCACCTTGAGATGCTAAACAGCCAGGTAAACACAGGGCCAGGGATGTGCTCACTGCTTTTGCAGCCATCCTCGCTCAGATTACAGTACATTATTGGTTTTGCAGCAGTCCTTATGATGAGGCTGTACATGGATTACATTTGACATGATGCCGCAATCAACCCCAAGAAGCATACTGATGGGTGGATACTCAAGGAAGATGCCTATTTCTCAAGGACACAGCAATCTTCTGGACAAAAAAATGTCCCATGTCCCTTATTTTTTCCTCACCTCCGTCTCCAATATCATGAAAACAACTAAAGTATTTGAATATATTGTGCACCCACCCACATGGTAATAGACAAAAGTTTCATGGTGAAAACGGATGCATCATCAAGCTGAAAAGTGATCACATGCTGTTTTCTTGTTGTTGCTTTTGTAGATTAGATAAATGAGAAGATTTGTGCAGAGCTACAATATTTTTCAGGCATTTTGAATCTCAAAAGGCTATTTCCCTCACCCTATTTCCCTCAAATATTGTTAGAAAATTTGAGGGAAAAAACCCCTCCAACATGTGTGATGGCACATTCCAGTAGCAGGCCAGCAGGGAGAACCAGACTGTGTCTCAAAACACATTACTTTTGACGAGAACCAAGTGGATTTCCAACCTTATTTTAACTGTGGCAAACCTTGATGGGATATACAATTCTACAGGACACCTACAATGTCCCTATGAATTTATTTGGTCATGATTTCCATCTCACCTAAGCCATACTGCAAATAATCTATTTTATGTAAAAAAAAATTGTTATAATAATTATATATTATTTTCATAGTTCCTTACTCATGATGGTTGATTTGTGTACCCCTTTAACCCCTTACACTCGTGGGAATTGGCCGATATGGATAGGGCTGTATATAAATCTTTTTTACAGAAGAAATATGGAAAGAATATGCAAAACAATGGAAGCAATTAAAGGGAACAATTTGCATTATGGGAAAGTTATTAGACTAACGGTCACAACAGTTCACCTGACAAGACTGAATTCCAAATGTTACACTGTTGATTTCATTTTGCATTTTACATTTACTGTACTTTTGTTAAAAACCAAATCTGAAAATACTCAGTAACATAATACAAATATTCCTGGAAAAGGTGTCCATTATAAATCGCAATCTGGGTCAGGTTGGGCATAATTTGAAATCTTATTCTATTGCCAACATGACTAGCTAAATTATAAAATACGATCTTACAGTGTTAGGCTTTCACTTGGCGATTCAGAAGCCAATCATCATTTTAGTGTGCATAGAATGGAGTCATGAGTGCATGCAGATGTGTGGTCCATGGCAAAAAAAATAATTATGTTCAGGACAATCCAGGGTATAAAGCCATGGCATATTGTTTTGTACATCAAACATAGTGATCCTAAACATTGACACAGTGTATGATATAAGATGTATGATATGGAAATGTGACTGGGTGGGCATTCTATGTTCCTTTTTCTATGTTTTTGTATTTCTTTGTTTTTGGCCGGGTATGGTTCTCAATCAGGGACAGCTGTCTATTGTTGTCTCTGATTGGGAACCATACTTAGGTAGCTCTTGCCCACGTGGGTTTTGTGGGTAGTTTGTCATGCAGGTGAAGGAGGACCCAAACGCGACTTAACAGAAACAGAGTTTATTAATGCTCAAAACCAAATAACTGAAATCCTCTAGATAGTAGAGGGGAAAACAACTGGAGAAGCGGCCACAGACTGCAGGTCGCTTCGGGTAGGCGCAGGCCGTAGTCCACTGAGACACCTGCTCACACGCAGCGTCTGAAGAAGGCACAAAACACGACAGGACAGGGTGATACACAATCACGGCAAAAAACACGACAGGACAGGGCGAAACGCAATAACAGCATGGAATACCAAACAAGGAACCGACGGCACAGGAACGGAACACAAAGGAATAAATAGGGAGTCTAATCAGGGAAAGGATCGGGAACAGGTGTGGGAAGGCTAAATGATGATTAGGGGAATAGGAACAGCTGGGAGCAGGAACGGAACGACAGAGAGAAGAGAGAGCGAGAGAGTGAAAGGGGGAGGGGAGAGAGAGGGATAGAACCAAACAAGACCAGCAGAGGGAAACGAATAGCATGGGGAGCACAGGGACAAGACATGACAATAAATGACAAACATGACAGTACCCCCCACTCACCGAGCGCCTCCTGGCGCACTCGAGGAGGAATCCTGGCGGCAACGGAGGAAATCATCGATGAGCGAACGGTCCAGCACGTCCCGAGACGGAACCCAACTCCTCTCCTCAGGACCGTAACCCTCCCAATCCACTAGGTATTGGTGACCCGTCCCCGAGAACGCATGTCCATAATTTTATGTACTTTGTAAATAGGTGCGCTCTCGACAAGGACGGGAGGGGGAGGGAAGACGAACGGGGGTGCGAAGAAAGGGCTTAACACAGGAGACATGGAAGACAGGATGGACGCGACGAAGATGTCGCGGAAGAAGCAGTCGCACAGCGACAGGATTGACGACCTGGGAGACACGGAACGGACCAATGAACCGCGGAGTCAACTTACGAGAAGCTGTCGTAAGAGGAAGGTTGCGAGTGGAAAGCCACACTCTCTGGCCGCAACAATACCTTGGACTCTTAATCCTGCGTTTATTGGCGGCTCTCACCGTCTGTGCCCTGTAACGGCAAAGTGCAGACCTCACCCTCCTCCAGGTGCGCTCACAACGTTGGACAAACGCTTGAGCGGAGGGAACGCTGACTCGGCAAGCTGGGATGAGAACAGAGGAGGCTGGTAACCCAGACTACTCTGAAACGGAGATAACCCGGTAGCAGACGAAGGAAGCGAATTGTGAGCGTATTCTGCCCAGGGGAGCTGTTCTGCCCAAGACGCAGGGTTCCTGAAAGAAAGGCTGCGTAGTATGCGACCAATCGTCTGATTGGCCCTCTCTGCTTGACCGTTAGACTGGGGATGAAACCCGGAAGAGAGACTGACGGACGCACCAATCAAACGACAGAACTCCCTCCAAAACTGTGACGTGAATTGCGGACCTCTGTCTGAAACGGCGTCTAACGGGAGGCCATGAATTCTGAATACATTCTCAATAATGATTTGTGCCGTCTCCTTAGCGGAAGGAAGTTTAGCGAGGGAATGAAATGTGCCGCCTTAGAGAACCTATCGACAACCGTCAGAATCACAGTCTTCCCCGCAGACAAAGGCAGACCGGTAATGAAGTCTAAGGCAATGTGAGACCATGGTCGAGAAGGAATGGGGAGCGGTCTGAGACGACCGGCAGGAGGAGAGTTACCCGACTTAGTCTGCGCGCAGTCCGAACAGGCAGCCACGAAACGGCGCGTGTCACGCTCCTGAGTCGGCCACCAAAAGCGCTGGCGAATAGACGCAAGAGTGCCTCGAACACCGGGATGACCCGCTAACTTGGCAGAGTGAGCCCACTGAAGAACAGCCAGACGAGTGGAAACAGGAACGAAAAGGAGGTTACTAGGACAAGCGCGCGGGCGACGCAGTGTGCGTGAGTGCTTGCTTAACCTGTCTTTCAATTCCCCAGACTGTTAACCCGACAACACGCCCATAAGGAAGAATCCCTCGGGATCAGTAGAAGCCACAGAAGAACTAAACAGACGGGATAAGGCATCAGGCTTGGTGTTCTTGCTACCCGGACGGTAAGAAATCACAAACTCGAAACGAGCGAAAAACAACGCCCAACGAGCTTGACGGGCATTAAGTCGTTTGGCAGAACGGATGTACTCAAGGTTCTTATGGTCTGTCCAAACGACAAAGGAACGGTCGCCCCTCCAACCACTGTCGCCATTCGCCTAGGGCTAAGCGGATGGCGAGCAGTTCACGGTTACCCACATCATAGTTGCGCTCAGATGGGGACAGGCGATGAGAAAAATAAGCGCAAGGATGAACCTTATCGTCAGACTGGGAGCGCTGGGATAGAATGGCTCCCACGCCTACCTCTGAAGCGCCAACCTCGACAATGAATTGTCTAGTGACGTCAGGAGTAACGAGGATAGGAGCGGACGTAAAACGTTCTTTTAGAAGATCAAAAGCTCCCTGGGCGGAACCGGACCACTTAAAACACGTCTTGACAGAAGTAAGAGCTGTGAGAGGGGCAGCAACTTGACCGAAATTACGAATGAAACGCCGATAGAAATTAGCGAAACCTAAGAAGCGCTGCAACTCGACACGTGACCTTGGAACGGGCCAATCACTGACAGCTTGGACCTTAGCGGAATCCATCTGAATGCCTTCAGCGGAAATAACGGAACCGAGAAAAGTAACGGAGGAGACATGAAAAGAGCACTTCTCAGCCTTTACGTAGAGACAATTCTCTAAAAGGCGCTGTAGAACACGTCGAACGTGCTGAACATGAATCTCGAGTGACGGAGAAAAATCAGGATATCGTCAAGATAGACAAAAACAAAAATGTTTAGCATGTCTCTCAGAACATCATTAACTAATGCCTGAAAAACAGCTGGCGCATTGGCGAGACCGAACGGCAGAACCCGGTACTCAAAATGCCCTAACGGAGTATTAAACGCCGTTTTCCACTCGTCCCCCTCTCTGATGCGCACGAGATGGTAAGCGTTACGAAGGTCCAACTTAGTAAAGCACCTGGCTCCCTGCAGAATCTCGAAGGCTGATGACATAAGGGGAAGCGGATAACGATTCTTAACCGTTATGTCATTCAGCCTCGATAATCCACGCAGGGGCGCAGAGTACCGTCCTTCTTCTTAACAAAAAGAACCCCGCCCGGCCGGAGAGGAAGAAGGCACTATGGTACCGGCGTCAAGAGACACAGACAAATAATCCTCGAGAGCCTTACGTTCGGGAGCCGACAGAGAGTATAGTCTACCTCGAGGAGGAGTGGTCCCCGGAAGGAGATCAATACTACAATCATACGACCGGTGAGGAGGAAGGGAGTTGGCTCGGGACCGACTGAAGACCGTGCGCAGATCATGATATTCCTCCGGCACTCCTGTCAAATCGCCAGGTTCCTCCTGAGAAGTAGGGACAGAAGAAATGGGAGGGATGGCAGACATTAAACACTTCACATGACAAGAAACGTTCCAGGATAGGATAGAATTACTAGACCAATTAATAGAAGGATTATGACATACAAGCCAGGGGTGACCCAAAACAACAGGTGTAAACGGTGAACGGAAAATCAAAAAGACATAGTCTCACTGTGGTTACCAGATACTGTGAGAGTTAAAGGTAGTGTCTCAAATTTGATACTGGGAAGATGACTACCATCTAAGGCAAACATGGGCGTAGGCCTGTCTAACGGTCTGAAAGGAATGTTATGTTTCCGAGCCCATGCTTCGTCCATGAAACTACCCTCAGCCCCAGAGTCAATCAAAGCACTGCATGTAGCACCCGAACCGGTCCAGCGTAGATGGACCGACATAGTAGTACAAGATCTAGATGAAGGGACCTGAGTAGTAGCGCTCACCAGTAGCCCTCCTTACTGATGGGCTCTGGCCTCTTACTGGACATGAAATAACAAAATGTCCAGCAACTCCGCAATAGAGGCACAGGCGGTTGGTGATCCTCTGTTCCCTCTCCTTATTCGAGATGCGAATCCCTCCCAGCTGCATGGGCTCAGTCTCAAAGCCAGAGGGAGATGGTTGCGATGCGGAGCAGGGAAACACCGTTGATGCGAGCTCTCTTCCACGAGCCCGGTGACGAAGATCTACCCGTCGTTCTATGCGGATGGCGAGAGCAATCAAGGAGTCCACATCTGAAGGAACCTCCCGGGAGAGAATCTCATCCTTAACCACTGCGTGAGTCCCTCCAGAAAACGAGCGAGCAGCGCCGGCTCGTTCCACTCACTAGAGGCAGCAAGAGTGCGAAACTCAATGGAATAATCCGTTATGGACCGTTCACCTTGGCATAAGGAAGCCAGGGCCCTAGAAGCCTCCTCACCAAAAACTGAACGGTCAAAAACCCGAATCATCTCCTCCTTAAAGTTCTGGAATCTGTTAGAGCAATCAGCCCTTGCCTCCCAGATAGCTGTGCCCCATTCTCGAGCCCGGCCAGTAAGGAGTGAAATGACGAAAGCAACCCGAGCTCTCTCTCTAGAGTATGTGTGGGGTTGGAGAGAGAACACAATCTCACACTGCGTGAGAAAGGAGCGGCACTCAGTGGGCTGCCCGGAGTAGCAAGGTGGGTTATTAACCCTGGGTTCAGGAGGCTCGGCAGGCCAGGGAGAAACAGGTGGCACGAGACGTAGACTCTGGAACTGTCCAGAGAGGTCGGAAACCTGAGCGGCCAGGTTCTCCACGGCATGACGAGCAGCAGACAATTCCTGCTCGTGTCTGCCGAGCATGGCTCCTTGGATCTCGACGGCAGTGTAACGAGCGTCTGAAGTCGCTGGGTCCATTCTTTGGTCGGTTCCTTCTGTCATGCAGGTGAAGGAGGACCCAAACGCGACTTAACAGAAACAGAGTTTATTAATGCTCAAAACCAAATAACTGAAATCCTCTAGATAGTAGAGGGGAAAACAACTGGAGAAGCGGCCACAGACTGCAGGTCGCCGGGTAGGCGCAGGCCGTAGTCCACTGAGACACCTGCTCACACGCAGCGTCTGAAGAAGGCACAAAACACGACAGGACAGGGTGATACACAATCACGGCAAAAAACACGACAGGACAGGGCGAAACGCAATAACAGCATGGAATACAAACAAGGAACCGACGGCACAGGAACGGAACACAAAGGAATAAATAGGGAGTCTAATCAGGGGAAAGGATCGGGAACAGTGTGGGAAGGCTAAATGATGATTAGGGGAATAGGAACAGCTGGGAGCAGGAACGGAACGACAGAGAGAAGAGAGAGCGAGAGAGTGAAAGGGGG